>NC_143140.1:73890334-74193364 GCF_059928025.1 Delphinapterus leucas
TGAAAAGTGTAAGTGTTACTACATACAGGTAAACATTTTACTATACCTATTTGCTATACTTGGATAAGAAGTGTGTGTGTGTGTGTGTGTGTGTGTGTGTGTGTGAGTATAGGGGAGCAATTTAATGACTATGTATAAAAGACATATTTGGAACAACTGGGTAATTTCGATATGGACTGTAGCATATTAGATAACAGTGAAGTACCAATGTTACATTTCTTGAATAATGTGATAGTTATGGTTCTGTAGTAAAATATGTTTTTAGAGGATGTATGCTGAAGTATTTAGCGCCATGATATTTATAACTTACTATAAACATGAGGGTTTGTGCATGAGTGTGTGTGACTGTGTGTGTGTGTGCAGAAAGAGAGAAGGAAAATGACAAATTGTTAACGATTGGTGGATTTAGGTAAAGAATATATAAATGTTCTTTTCATTCATTAGAAATATTTCATAGGCATCTCAAAGTGGACATATTTTTAGGCTTCCTATATCTCAATAAATGATTTAATCTTTCACTCATCAAATTCAGAAACACTGCTTTCTCTTTCCACACACATATTTAATCAATCCCCAATTACTACTGATTTTCTCTTTTGAATATATTTAAATATATCTGCTTCTCTCCAAACCTATAGCGTCAACTCTGAAATTTTGCACACGAGCGTCAATGTTCCTCATAAGCCAGAATAACCTTGCCAAAATATGATGACGCCATCACCCCTTAAATGCTTCCTGTGGCTTTCTATCGCCTTTGATACAAATCCTATAAGGCAAACTTCAAGAACTTTGCTCGTTACCTTACCTATGGGCTTCAGCTGAATGCTGGCTCTTGACTGTTGCTCAAGCTCTTTATTATAACTGAGCTTATTTTCCCAGCATCTTCACCTGCAAATTCTTGTACTTTCTTCAGGTCTCAGGTGAGATGTCACTTCCTTCAAACTTTTTTCTATGAGCCCAAGAAAAAAAGGGTGGGAGACTGTACTGTCTATTCCTACATGCACTTCCAAAGGCCCCGTACTCACTCATCACCCAAAGTTATAATTGTCAGCTGTGCCTTACGTCCTTTAGCTGGTATGTCTTTCCTAACTTTGTATATCAGCATCTGGAAGAGTGCCTAAAACATGGCACACACACACTCAATACATAATTGTCAAATGACTCTTGTGTGGGCTATATAGTGAAACCAATTTATAAATGAATTATTACTTAGTAATAATTATTAATTCATTCACAGTGTTATAACAGGACCACATGACACTGCTAAGTGAACAGCAGAAAAATGTAAGTATTCAGTAATTTCTAATAAAAAGAAAAAAGTAGTTTAATTTACTTGGATCTCAGATATAATTGGCTTATTTCTCTTTCATTGGAAAAGGGTCTAACTAGGTGAGAGAAAATAGGATTAAAAAACATGAAAATAATCTATAGGGACAGAATCTATAGGAATAAAAAGCACAAAATCAGTGGTTTCCTGGGCTGGGCGTAGGGGTGGGGAGGGTTCAATTGATTAAGATGGGCACATGGGTAATAGAAATATTCTATTTCTTGATTGTGTTGTTCTTACAAGGGTGTATAACTTTCACAAAACTCATCAGAAGAATGTACACTTAAAAGTGGTGCCTTATACTTCAATTAAGTTGATTTTTTAGTGCCTCAGTAATTTAAACAGCTTCTCAATAACATTTCCAGCAGAGAAAGTGTTCAACGGTATTGTTATTGGAGGAAAACTGTATGAGATAATATTACTTAAAATTTCTAATTAGTTGCAATAATACTGAAATCAGTTGAAAGAGCCCTTTTATGGTGGTTTGTATATAAAAGGAAATTAATGAGTCCCACACTAATTTTATTCAGTGATTAAATCACCAAACTACTGATCCTTCCCTTGTTTATTCATAGACCATCAGGTAATTAGGACTGTCTCTACTATATCATCTGCCAGCTGTGCGGAGAATGGAGAATGAGAACAATAGTCAGTTCAGCGGGATCATTATCATTCATATAGGAAAACAGGACCTTTGCAACTGTTAAAAGCAGAGCTTGAATATGCTTCTTCTCCTTTTTCTCTGTACTTATTGAATAAGAGCCATGAACCAATTGGAGACATAGATATCTATATGCATATGCAATTAATTAAATCTAATTTATTTAATAGAAACCACCTAATATTATTGTAGCAGTGAAGGTAATTTTAAGAAATAAAGAGAAAAAACAAAAAAACGTAAGCAGGCATGAGTTCTTATATCTAGATACCTTACAGAAATTCTTTTCTTAACATATATCAATTTTATCTAGGAAATTCGTATCAGCTGTCTAATAAATACCATGTCAAGGCAAATTGAGTAAAGCAAAGGGAGTTTCCTTAGTCCATTTGGGCTGCTGTAATGAAATACCACAGACTGGGTGGCTTACAAACAACAGAAATATATTTCTCACTGTCTGGGAGCTGGAAGTCTGAGCTCAGAGTGGTAGGTCTGAGATCAGGGTGCCAGCATGGTAGGGTTCTGGTGAAGGCCCTCTTCCACATTGCAGACTGCTGACTTCTCACTGTGTCTTTACATCGCAGAAGGGGCCAGTGATCTCTCTGGAGTCTCTTTTATAAGGCACTAACCTCATTCATGAGGGTTCTACTCTCCTGATTCAAACACTCCCTAAAGGTCCAACCTCCTAATACCATCATCTTTGAAGGTCAGGATTTCAACATATGAATTTTGGGAGGACACAAACATTCAGAATATAGCAAGAATCAACCACAATTTTGGATCTCTCCTATTAGAAATATTCTTACCTCAACGTTAACTCTATTGAAGACACACACACACACAGACACACACACACACTCTGAAAAACACACTGAAAAATATTAATGGAAAAATAAAGCATAAGAAAATTAATAATACAAGACTAATAAATCATGGCATATAATGATAGAAAGTGATGTGAAATTGATCAAAAACATCTTTCTTTTATTTAAGGTATAACTTACGTAAAATAAAATGTAAAGATCTTAGGGTTCTGGAAACGAGTTTTAATACTTGATTAAACATATACATCTTCCACCCAAAAGATGATAAAGCACATTGCCATCATCTCAGAAAATTATTTTGTGCCTATTTCCAGTAAATTCTTCTCTCAAAGGTGACCACTTCTGATTAGTATCACCATAGATTAGATTTCCCGACTCTTAGCATTCATATAAATGCAATCACATGGCAAGTATATTTTGTGTCTGGTTTCTTTCACCTAACAAACTGTATTTGAGATTTATAGTATGTTGTGGATGTATCAGAAATAGGCCTAATGCTTATAATATTCCTTTATCTTCTTTTTAATGTCTACAGGATCTTTTGATAGTGATATTTGTGTTTTTTACTCTTGCCATCATCAACTCTCTTACCAAGGGCTTATTAATTTTACTAATCTCAAAAATATCAGTGTTTATCTTGATTTTTAAAATTTCTTTCTTCATTTTTATGTCTCTGATTTTCACCCCTATTTTTATGATGGCCTCTCTTTAGGTTTAATTTGCTTTTATGTTCCTAGCTTCTTATTTTGGAAGCTTTGGTAATTAATTATTTCTTTTTTAATATAAGGCATTTGTATGAGAAGTTTGTTATTAATATTATAAATTTCCATTAATCACTGCTTAACTTCAACCACCAAAAAACAAAAAATGTTCTGTTTCCCTTATCATTCAGTTTAAAATATTTTCTGAATCCCCTCATAGTTTTTTGTCATGGTTTGTTACAAACGTGTCTTTAAATTTTCACATATTTATGGACTTTATCAATACTTCATTGTAAATGACTTCTAATGTAATACCATCATCACTACAGAACGTATGTTTTATGTTTTCAGTTCTTTGACATAGATTAAGCCTTTTGTCATAGCCAAGTCTTTTGATGATTTTGGTAAATATTTCCAAGAGTAATTAGAAAGAATATGTATTCTCCATTTGGGGATAGCGCTTTATACATGTCATTAGACTAAGCTGGTGGATAGCGTTGTTCAAGTGTTCTACATTATTACTGAGTTTGTGTCTACTTGTTTTATAAAATATCAGATAATAAAATATCCAGATATGATCCTGGATTTCCCTTTTTTTTTGGCCAATGTTTAACTCACATGTTTTGAATATCTGTAAAAAGGTGATGACATCATGTGAATTGTTATGTTTTCTTAATAAATTGTCTAACATTTTAATATATCACTATGAAATATTTGCATTTATCTTCGATAATACTCTGATTTAAATTTTACTTTATGTGATATTAACACACCTTCATCATATTTTTTATGCTCACTTTGCCTAGCCTACTTGTTCCATGGTCTTATTTTCATCTGTGTCACACGTACACACACATACACACTCACATATACACATATATTTACTTATCTAGTGCACTTGTCCTCAGCTCTCTGATAGGTTTTAAAAGGCAAAGATTTATAACTTACCTCAATTATTCTCATTGTTAGAGAGCAATTATCATTTGCAACTTCTATAATCTTAAACAGAAGTCAATTCAGATACATCCTCTTAAATTGGAATTTTGCTTGTTTTTTGTAGTTTTACATTGTAGTTGTAGGTGAATAGATAATGTTATGTTATACAGCCAGGCTATCTTTGCCTTCAGGTATGTATCATAGTAACAGATAAGCCAACATCTATTGCTTTATAAGAAGATGAAATATAATTTTCCTACGAAGAAAAATATTTTTAAAATATATTCTGCTTTCCAGATGCATGTTAGCTAGATGTTCTGATAAGCCTTCCTAGATAAAAAAAAAAAAAAAAAAAGAAAAACTTCAGAATGTACTTCTGTTCTCCGAATAAGCAAAGAAAACACCAAGCCTCATTTATAACCAAAAAATACTGAGCTGAGAAAACATCATTTGCTCTATTAAAGAATTATTCTTTAAAATGAGAATTTCTATATTGGCTGCTCCATAAACCCCCACAACTTTAGAATATCTAGATTTGTCTGTTTATTTTTCATTTGCATTTTTCTATCACTGTAAAACAAAAATACAGAGAAATGATCAGGGATATGGACCATAAGCCTCTATAGCAGAGCAGGGATTAACTTCAAAGATGGACATCCACAGCATTTAACTTTCTGAGGTATAAAGGGAAATATTTCAGTAGAGTGGTTGGCAGAGACCTCTGTGGGGAGGTGACATTTTTAAAGGGATTTTTTTTTCTTTTTTGTTTATTAATGTATTATTTATATACAGCAAATTTTACCAACTTCAAATATACAGGTTGAGAAATTTTGGTAATTGTATGTAATAATGAAACTATCACAAAGATCAAAATATAGAACAGTTCCCTTACCCTAAAACATTTTCTGGTGTCCCTTTGCATTCAATTCTCTCCCCACAACCACAGCCCCAGGCAACAACTGATCTGTTTTCTTTCACAAAATTATGCCTTTTCTAGAATTTCTTATAAGTGGAATCATGCATGTGTTTGGCTTGACTCTTTTAATTTAGCATGATGCTTAGGAGATTGATTCATGTTGTGTTATGCCTGAATAGTTTTCTATGGTATGGATAATCACAATATGTCTACCCATTCACAGGTGAATGCACATTTGGTTTGCCTCCAGATTTTGACAATTTCAAATAATGCAGCTATGAACATTTATGTACATATATTTATTGCCATTTCACTTTAATAAGTATCTAGGAGTGAAGTTTCTTTGTCATACTGTAACTGGATGTTTAATTTTATGAGAAAATGCTGTAGTGTTTTCTAAGGAGAATGCATGATTTTGCATGCCCACCAGCAATGTATGTATTCCAGTTGCTCCAAATCATCTGCAACACTAGATACTGTTGTCTTTTTAACCTCAGTCACTTTATTGGAAGTGACTGGAAGCCACTTTAGATTGAGTAGCAGGAGAGCTCTTGCAAAGGGTGTGATATTTGAGACTTGTTTTGTGTCCCAACATATGGCCTATCCTTGAGAATGTTCCATGTGCCCCTGAGAAGAATGAGTACTCTGCTGCATTTGGATGGAATGTTCTGTATCAGTACATCAAATCCATCTGGTCTAATCTTTTATTTAAGGCTGCTGTTTCTTTGTTGACTTTCTATCTATTCCTATTCCTACCCTATTCCTTCACTTTCAATTTACCCTTCTTTATTTTCTTCAAATACTTATAAATTTTGATATGTCTTGCTTATTAAGTTATTATCACTAGTAGAATGAAACTCCATTCTATTACGAATAAGAGTATCTCCTGTTATCTTCACCCTTTTTCAGGAAGGGCCACTAAGTAAAACTTCACTTTGTGTTATCCATCATATCTGTTTATCCATCTATGTATCTACCTAGTAATTCTGTCTATATAACTTGAATAATTAAAACATGTAAGGTTAATATGCAGTTAAATTTTTTCACATACCTTACTTATGGTAATTATAACAAAATTCTGTGAAGCAATAGGGCATTGTTCTTACCAATTATTTTGCAGGTGAGAAAATTGAGGTTCTTAAAAAGAGCAAAAAACAAACAAAAAAATCTCTTGAAAATTTAATGAAGTCATCAAATTCACATAGGTATAGAAGTAGAACTGATTCTTAAACCCAAGCCTTCTGACACTAAACCTGCATTCATTTCATCATCTTATTATCACGTATACCATAGGAATTAACTTTTATATTTGGTTAGCTTTCAATACATTTTAAAATATCAATTTGATAAGAAGTTAGACATGATAGTAAATATACTAAATTAAATTAAGTTTTTATGTACCTATAAGAGTCTAAGACTTAATTAGCTTGGCACTTGTTAAATTATCAAAGAATTCACTGCTTTAAAAATGATAAGAATTTAAAGGTGTACATATGCATGAGACAGGATTTGAACTCCACTAAAACAGAATTTATAGTATATAAATAAATGACTAGTCCAATAACAAAACTACAAATGAAACATTTAAGGATGAGAAAACCTAATCCCAATTCTCATAATAATTTTCATATGATCATGAAAATGTAAAGGCCAAAATATCAAACATCTTAAGATGCTCAGGTATAAAGTTACAACAAAGGCAGTTCACAACCACAGCCTGACTAAGGAGGCTGTCTAAAGAATGCAAAACTTGTCTAAACAAATGTACAGACTCAGTAATGCTGATGTTTTAAGGTTTGGTTTTTAGTCTCCTAATGTTTATCCCCCTTAAAAGAACTTTCTATTTGATCACAGACTGAAAGAAAACTAAAACACATCTATGTCTCTCTCTCTCTCTCTCTCTCTCTCTCACACACACACACACACACACACACACACACACACACCCCAGGAGGAAATGATATTAGAGGTAAAGTTTTGACCAACAACCACACATTCGATAAACTTGCTAGATTCATTTGACCTAAAATGAATTACATTGTATCAGGTACATTACAGAGATAAACTTCACCATAATGAAATTTAGGTCTTGGGATTTCAGACAGAAAGAGAAAGAAGAAAAAAAGCTGGATACGAGGTACTCTCCAATGCATTACTCAAGCGCTCTAATTGCCACTTTGAAAGCTGAAAATCTGAAACATGGCTTCTTATACTGAGATTTTACTCTTTGGATGTCAAGAAACTCTGGGTGCATCTGTTTCTATATTTTATTAAAAAGCAGTACACAAGAAGGTGGAGACATAGTATGTCATATCCTGATTTGTTGGCAATTTCCTATTGCTGAAAATTAAACTGGACTATAATTGAAAAGTGATCATTATCCCTGTATTTTATTACTTTGTGCAATGCTAATGTGTAGGCGGTGGCTGATTAATTTTACAACTGCCCTTTGATGCACAAGAAAGGGAAATTTGGATGCTGAGCAAGATAGTCAGAGGGCTGATGTGCCAATTTAAAGTCAGACGAATATTGGGTCAAACTGTAAAAATAAAAAATGCCTTATGACAATAATAAAAGCATCCAACATTGTCTCTCAAGGTGACCAGGATCTCTGTTTCTAAATATAAGATCCTATGAGAGAAGAATGATGCTTAATGAACTATGTGGATGAGGAATTTATTCTCATGCTCATGACTCATTCAGTTCCCTTTTCAATTTCAAAGGAAACAACATCAGTTAACCTTTATTGGCAATACAAGGTTATCATTAATAAATAGCCACAGTGTAATAAGTTATTATAATTCAGAATAACAGGGATTGGAACAAAGTATTTTATAGTCACTGTGGAAATTATATTCATTCAAAATTATAGACAATATTGGAAGTTATATTTTAATCTTAATTTCTCTTCCCAGGCTCTATAGGACACCCCACTTTCTCTTCTTTTTACTGCTTTTTTCTTGTTTATTTGTCCTCTAAATAATATTAATGCTATTAATGTATTAAAGCAGCCTAGTACTGTAATGTTTTTAAAAGACAATTCATGAACATAGTAAAAAAAATAATGAAGGGTTTCACTCATGGCTCAGTGGTTAAGAATCCACCTGCCAATGCAGGGGACACGGGTTCGAGCCCTGGTCCAGGAAGATCCCACGAGCCGCGGAGCAACTAAGCCCGTGCGCCACAACCACTGAGCCTGCGCTCTAGAGCCCGCAAGCCACAACTACTGAAGCCCGCGCGCCTAGAGCCCGTGCTCCGCAACAAGAGAAGCCAGCACACCACAATTAAGAGTAGCCCCTGCTCACCGCAACTAGGAATGCCCGCGCACAGCAACGAAGACCCAACACAGCCAAAAATAAATTAATTTTAAAAATAATAATAATGAAGCTCAGAGATGCAAACAGCTGTAAAGAGAGTGGCCCCCACACTTAACAACAAGAAAAACTTGGAGAAACTGAAAATTAATTATATTTTCAAACTCACCAAAGAACTGAGGTCTCAGTCAGGACAATCGAATAATCATAAATCTAAAGAAAGAGAGCTGCCTAAGGGAGAAACGGGTCCTGAACATTTGCTTAAATGAGGCAGACATCACTGGGCTTCATACAAGCCAATAAAAAGATATAGCTGAATCTTCTGAATTAAGCACAGACTGTAAAGACCTTGGAGGTCACAGATAAAAGAAAGCCTGCACTGTTGAGGTCTTTTCCCAACGAACCCCAACTGGTACTCATAGGGAATATGAGAGAGAATCTTTAGAGAGCTTTTCTTGTGGTACTAGTTGAGAGAGCAGAACGGAAAGGCAATCAGTAACAATACCAAAAACAAAACTGTCTCCCCTGTTTTGCCCGTGGATCACATGCCTTCATCTGCAGGGGAAGAAAAACAAAAAGTCCATTTTAGGACACTGGTAGAAACCAATTGCAGTGGAGGAAAGAAAGTGAAAAAAAAATCACTAACCAGGGGAGGGGCAGGAATATTTACTCTGCCCAGCACTACAGCTGGAGGAGGGGCACATGTTGAACATGCCCTGATACAGAGACACAGTGCCTGACTGAGACTGAGGCTTAGTTAGAACAGAAGTGCATGCCCTTCCCCAACCCCCAGTATCAAGCTAGCAAGACCTGGGTACAAATAATAACAATACAGTTAGGAGAGTTGAAAGACATATTGTCTCTAGATACTAGCACAAAGGAAAGACTCAAACCCAGGCCGGAAGCAGACATTAAGAAAATGACCTCTGGAAAACTAGGTCCTTCCCTAACCTTAAGATATCAGGAGAAGAATTTGAATCCTGTGGTGCACTGAGGATATTCATAGCAACAACACACCTCAATTAAGCCCAGCTACTAAAGGTCTGACAAAAGAAATGGAACACTCACCTCTGAGCATAAAAAAATTTATATCATCATCTACTTTCTTATACAATATTTCTAGCTTTTATTAAAAGTTATGAGGCGTAAAATCTATAAGGTAAAGCATACTCTGAAGCCACAAAGTATCCACCAGAAGCAGACTCTGATATGACACACACAGTAGAACAATTAGAAAGGCAATTTAAAATAACTTTATTTGTGGACTTGGATTAGCTGTAAATATACATTACAAACTCTAGGACAACCACTTAAAAAGGTAAAAAATGTATAACCAATATGTTAAGAAAGGAGAGTAAATGGAACCATATAAAATATTCAATTAAAACCATGAATAGCAGAAAAGGAGTGAAGACAAAAATAGAAAAAGAACAAGGGCAACAAATAGAAAATAGTAATAAATATGGAGGATATTAATCCAACTATACCAATAAGCACTTTGAACATCAATGGCTGATATACACCAATTTAAAGAGATTATAAGAGTGGATCAAAAAATACAACCCAACTATATGTTGTCTACAAAATCCCATTTTAAATATAAAGACACATACAGATTAAAAGTAAATGGATGGAGAAAAATGTACCATACTAACACTAATCCCCCCCTCACAAAAAAAGCAGGAGTAGCTATGTCAATGTCAGACAGAGCAGACTTCAAAGCAAGGAAAGTTATCAGGATAAAGAAGGGTATTACATAATGACAAAGGGGTCAATTCTCCAAGACATAAAAATCCTTAATACTTCTACACTTAATAACAGAATGTCAAACTACGTGAGGCAGAAACTGATAGAACTCCAAGGAGAAACAGGTGAATCCGCTATCATAGTTGGAAATTTTGACACCCCTTTATCAGAAATGGACAGATCTAGTGGGCAGAAAATTAGTAATGACATAGTTGAACTCTACATTACTCTCATGGACACAACTGACATCTATACACTACTTCACGCAACAATAGCAGAATAAATATTTTTCTCAAACTTACATGAAGTATCCACCAAGATAGATCACATTCTGAGACATAACACACACTTTAACAAATTTAAAATAAGAGAAATAATTTAGGTTTCCCAATTGAGTGGCTATGGTTCCCACTGTAAGGTCTGGCCTTCAGAAAAGAGGAATGAAGCTCTTCAAGGATGGCGGGGCTTCCTCACAAATTTATTTCTCGAGTATTGATGAAAGGTATGTCTTCTGGATCCTCCTAGTACGGGTCAGTAGGTCTTAAATGACAAATCCACTCTACTATTTCAATGCCCCTAAGCCTCTGAATCCCTTCCTCTATATTAAACTGAGAAATGGAATACTTCCTGCCATATCAGTAAACAAAGGATGTCACAGTCATCAGCGATTGCAGCCACCATGGATGGTGAGCTGGTGAGCCTTGAGAGAACTCAGGAAGGAAAGAATACTTGCCATCTAGCAGCCATCAGACTGCAGCCACTCCCGATGGTGAGCCCTGAGGAAACTCAGGATGTGAAAACGCAGGATACTGGCCTCAGAGAGCTGAGGTGCATATCAAAGGAATGATTTCAGTGAGCCGAGACTCTTGCATCTTCCCATACATAGAAAAGTGCTAAATTCCTTGACTTGGGATATCTGGTTTTCTTTAATTAAAAATAATCTTTTTTTTTTTTCTCACTGTTGTGGCCTCTCCCGTCGGGGAGGCTCAGGACGCGCAGGCCCAGTGGCCACGGCTCACGGGCCCAGCCGCTCCGTGACATGTAGGATCCTCCCAGACCGGGGCACGAACCCACGTCCCCTGCATCGGCAGGTGGACTCCCAACCACTGCGCCACCAGGGAAGCCCAACAATAATCTTTTGATGTTCTGGACTACCTTTCCTTTGTTGCAAAACTTCTATATAACTTGCCTCCCCTCTCGCCTCCCCATAGCAGTTCTCTCAGGTTACTTGAGATGCTGTCTCCCGGGCTTAAAGTCCTAAATATTCCTGCCGCATAAAACATAACTCTCAACTTTTAGGTTGTGAATAATTTTTAAGTCCACAAAACCAAGGGAGATCTGGCATTTCCAATTCACTCATGGTGGGCCACCTTTTGGTCTATCTTTCAACAATCAAACTACTCAAGCTGCAAAATTAAATGCAGAGTCTGCGCTTAGTGGCCCATATCAATGAATTTGGCCTGATCCAACTTTATGTCCCTTCCACCATTATCCCACACCCATAGTATCCATTTTCACACATGTTTCCCAGAATTCTGCTTGTATAAATTAAAAATTCAGAAAGCTATTTTGGAGTGTAGTACACTTCCTCATGTTTCACACTTAGGGGCCTGCTAGCACTTGAGTCTAGTGATAGGTCTAAAAGCAAACAAGGATTGGTGGCGGTGGGTCCTGGGAAAAACTAATGTTGTCTTGCATGGCATCTGCCTCAGTGGAGGCAATTACCATTTCCTCAGGTAATGCAAGGTTAATCCCATCCAACGATATGAAAAGGCCAATAGTGTACAATGACTGCTCTCAGACCACAATGGAATTAAACTAGAAATCAATAACAGAAAGATAACTGGAAAATCCCACAATATGTGGGGATTAAACAAACTTCATGGGTCAAAGGAAGAAACTCAAAATCAAATTTAAAATATTTTGAACTAGATTAAAACACAGTTTATCAACATTTGTGGGATCAGTAAAAGCAGTGCTGAGAGGGAAATCTAAAGTGTTGAATGCACGTATTAGAAAAGAAAAACTAAGTCTAAAATCAATAAAATAATTTTCCACCTTAGGAAATTAGAAAAAGAAAAGTAAATTAAATCCAAAGTAAGTAGAAGAAAAGAAGTAATAAGAATTAGAGCAGAAATCACTGCAATGAAAAATAGGAAATCAATGAAGAATATCAATGAAACCAAAAGCTGGTTCTTTGAAAAGATCAATAAAACAAACAAGTCTTTGTCCACGCTAAGAGAAATAAGTTTTACCATGCAAACACTGATTTAAAGAAAGCTATAAATATAAAATAACATTAAATAAATAGACTTTAGAGCAAGGGATATTGTCAGCATTAAGGCGGGACGTTACATAAAGAAAAGGGGTAAGTTGTCCAAGGAGACATAAGAATTCTAAATGTATACACACTTAACAACATAGCTTTTAAATAAATTAGACAAAATTGTTCATTTTTATGTTTTATAAAAAAACAGAAACAAAAAAATAAAAACTCAGACCTAGGTGCATCTCTGTGAGGTTTGTAGTAATTAATTTAAAGATGTCACACTTAAAATTTAGCATCAAGAAATCTCTCTTGCAAATAAGTACTAGAATGCATAATCCAACTAAACCAAAGCGATTTCAATATAGAGAAAACAAGAATCAGGAATTCGTATTATAAAAAATCCTGGCTATAAATACTGAAATTAAAATCACCATTAATTTTTTTTAAACAGTTAAGTTACAAAGTTGAAATATCAAAACAGAAACTTTTGTACAGACATCACAAAATGTTAAAAGGTTACTAAAACTAGTCTTAAATAAGAACATCAGATAATATTAAGTTCAAGTAATATACAAAAATTTTGGAGATAAAATTATTCTATATTATTCTTTAATAAATATATTTTGTTTTTATGTCAGTATCTATTTGATTATATTCTTACATGCATATTCTATTTTCCAAAAATGGAAGAGAATAAAAAATTAAATGAAAACCACTCAGATTCCCATTTCCCAGAAATAATCCCTATCAACATAATATTTTTCATATTTTAAGAAATATAATATGAAAAGCATACACATACACACATATTGTGTCATTTATATAAAATACTGGAAGGAAGCCCTACAAAACAGAAGTCTTAATATCCAAGGCATGTTATTATAGGTAATTTTTAACACTTTTTTGCCAATTTTTTCTTGAAAAAGTTCATTACTCTTGTATAATAAGAAAAATATTAATAGACAATATTTTGAAACAGATAATTCCCATTTATATTATTTACTTATTTTTATTAAAATATTATATAAAAAGTAGGTTTTCATTGTATCATATATTTAAATTATACACTATTTTTCTTTTCAATTTTGGTAATACCATAGTGCAGCAGTCCCCAACCTTTTTTTGGCACCAGGGACCAGTTTCACGGAAGCCAATTTTTCCACAGACCGGGACGCGGGGGTGGGGGGGGTATGCAAGCGATGGGGAGCGATGGGGAGCGGCAGATGAAGCTTCACTCACTTGCCTGCCGCTCACCTCCTGCTGTGCTGCCTGGTTCCTAACAGGCCACAGAACACTACCAGTCACTTTTGTTTCTCTTGGGTAAATTTCTAGCAGTGAAATAGGTTCTCTGGAAAGTTATAGCTAAAATTGGTACAGAACAAAAAGGGTGCATTCCAAAGGGGTTTTGTCACTTCACCAGCAATTTATGAATACTCCAATTGTTTCAAATCTTTGCTAATACTTGATTTTGGTAAGTCCTTATTTTTTCACCATTATAATGGGTGTGTAATGTTACTTCATTATGGTTTTAAATTGCATTTCCTTCATGACTAGTGCTCTTGAGCATTTTTCCATGTGCATAGTGACCACTCATATACATTCCTTTACAAAGCATCTCTTCAATTTTTTACCCATTTATAGTTTTGTTATATTTATACTGTTGTTCTTTTATGATTGAATTTTAAGAGGTTTAAATACTTAGACTACAAAAATATTTTCATATATATTTCTTATATGCTGAATACAGGGTATTTTCAGATTTATTTATTACAATATTTTCTCCTAATTTGTGGCCTGAATTTTCATTTTCTTTAGAGTGATTTTCAATGAGCAGATGTTTTTTGATTTGGATGAAGTCCAGTTCATCATTTTTTTTTCTTTTTTGCTTCATGATTTCTTTGCCTATCTGAAAATCATTGTCAATCATAACAATCATTTTCTACTAAATACTTTTTTGTGGTTGTCTGTTTTACAAATTTTATAATTTTTGCTTTTATAATCAGGTCTGTGATCCATATTGAGTTAAATTATTATGTATCACATGAGGTAAGAGTCAAGATTCACTTTTTTAAATATGTAGAGAGATATCCAGTTGTGTCTGTACCAGTTGCTGAAAAGACTATCTTTTCTCTTTTGTAATTGTCTTGCCGTCTTTGTCAAAAATTTATTGGCACAAATGTGCGTCAATTATTTTAACAGTATAGGAAATTTTGAAACCAGGTAATTTACATCATACAACTCTGGCCTTTTTTAAATAATAGATTTCAATAATGGATTTTAAGACATTTTCATTGTTACATGTATTTTAGAATCAGCTTATCAATTTCTAAAAAGAAAAAATCTGCTGAGATATTGATTTGGATTGGGTTGAATCTATAGATCAACTTGGATCAAATTTCCCTTTTAAAAATATTGAATCATCCAACACAGGAACCTGGTAAAAATATCCAGGTATTTAAGCCTTCTTTAATTACCCTCAATAGTGTTTTATAGTTTCTGTTGTAAAATTATTAAACATTTTATTTAACATATCTAAAAATTCTTCATTTTTGAGGCTTTTGATGATTTTATTGCTCATTTTTAAAAATTATGTCTATTGCTGATATATACATGCAAATGATTTTTTTCAATCAACTCTGTTCTATGGTCTTATAAAAGTCAGTTGTTAGTTCTAGCAGCTTTTATTAGATTCCTTAGAATTTCTAAATGTACAATTATGTCTTCAGCAAATAAAGGCTGTTTAATTCTCTTTTCAAGCTGTATGCCTAGATTTCTTTTTCTTGATTTATTTCATTAGCAAAATGTTCAGTTCAATATTGAATGGAAATAATAATAATGAAAATCTTTGCCTTTTCCTAATAATAGAAAAGAGAATCCAGTTAGTTCTTTCTCAAATATTTCATTTCTCTTTTTTATGTTCGTTTTCATTTAAATATTTGTACAAAAGTATAATAGCTCGTCTAAAATTCTTGCTAATTCCATCACCTCTGACATTTTTGGGTCTATTTCTATTGATTTAAAAAAATGCCTGGTTTTGAGTCACATTTTCCTGCTTCTTGGTGTGTTTAGGATTTTTGATTGGGTGCTGAACTTAGTGAAAACTGCATTATTGAGTGCACTTTTTAAAATGTCTTCTATAAAGAACGTTAAGTGCTGTTTTGGCAGGCAGTTATTGACAGTTTAGTTTGTTTCTTTTCAGGTATATATATATCTTTTTCTTTTTTTCTCCCAGTGTTTTTATTACAGAATTGACGTGCAGCACTGTATTATAAGCATAATGTTTGACTTACATACATCATGAAATGATTATCACAATAAATTTAGTGAGCATTCATCTCATATAGATACAAAATTAAATAAATAGAAAAAATGATTTTTTATGATGAGAATTCTTAGGATTTACTCTCTTAACAACTTTCATATATAATGTACCGCTATGTTACTTATATTTATCATGCTGTAAATTCCATCCTTAGTACTTATCTATCTTGTAACTGTAAGTTTGTACCTTTTGACTGCTTTCACCCAATTCCCCCTCCTCACCATCTGCCTCTGATAACCACAAACCTGATCTCTTTTTATATGAGTTTGTTTTTAAAGTATAATTGACCTACAACACTATATTAGTTCCTGTTACACAACATAGTCATTCAATATTTCTATACATTTCAAAATGATCGCCAAGATAAGTCTAAAGTTATAGTTGTCCCCATACAAAGATATTACATAGCATACACACTGCACATAGCTATATATATATACATATATATATATGATTATTTTAAGTTGCTAATCTCTTTTGTTCAAATGCATTCAGGTCTAACTTTTAAGGCATTTCTAGGGAGGGTCTGCAGTAGCCTCCACTACAGAGATATTTTACTCTGCTAAGGTGTGACCCACTTGGAGTCCCTTCTAAATTCCAGGTCATCAGTGAGGATTCTCTACTCTGGCTGATTCGAACTCAAACGGCTCCTCAACACCGTGAGCTCTGAGAATATTGAACTTACAACTCCCTGGTGGATTTTTGCTGGCTTTCTACACTATGACTTTCCATATATAAGAACTCGTATTCAAGAAGGACTCAAGGAGATGCCTACTCTGTTTCCTGGAGCTCACTTTCTGCATAACTTTCTTAATTCTGCCCTACAAATGCTGCTGCCTCAACTCCCCCAAACATAATCATCACCTCCTCATTTCAGTGAGGACATAGGATTCTGTTTGGTTTCCTTCTTCATGTACCTAAGGTCCGGAAATTGCCTCCAGCAGAAAGGTGGGGGAATCATAGGCTTACCTCATTTGTTTTCCTTCTCTCGGAGATTACAGTCCTATACTGCCTATTTTTGAATGTCTAAAAAAGGTTTTTCATATATTTTTTCCTAATTTTTTTCACTGTTACAATTGATATTGTTTCCTAATTTTTTCCACTGTTGTGATTGAGGTTATGCCTAGTCATTATTACTCTATCATAGCTGGGAGCAAAATTCAACAGTTTGTCTTTTCAATAAACTTTTAAAAAAATATATTTTAGAATAATTTTAGATTCGTAAAAAAGTTTCAAGAATATTACAGAGAACTTGCACATATCCCACATTTAGATTCCCCTACTGTTATCACTACTATGGTACATTTGTCACAACAAATGAACAGATCTAACTACATAATTAAAGGCCATACTTTATTAATATTTCATTAGTTTTTCCTAATGTCCTTTTTCTACCCCAGGACCCCATCTATGATACCCCATTACATTTATTCATCATGTCTCGTTAGGTTCCTAGATTGTAACAGTTTCTCAGCCTTTCCCTGTTTCTGATGACCTCAACAATTTGCTTTTAATTTGTTTCCTGCTTTCCTTAAACTTTGTTAAAAACTTTTGTATATTAATCAAATAAAGAGTGTAATATGTCATTTCACCTACAAAATTAATGAAGTAGTTAAAAATTATAAAATTTAATTTTGATAATTCCCATATAATTGTTCTCCTCTTTAGAGTAGCTTATATCTGTATTTATATGCTCCAAACATACCTGAATATCTTTATTGCATTATTTTCATTTTTATATCTTATTTCATTAGTATTTTCTGAGGAAAAACTACAGGTTGTTACTCAGACCTCAAAAAGAGGTGGCAGTCATCACGCATGGAGTAAACAGGCAAAGTGGTGGAATGTGCTGCACTCAGTTAATCACAAGAATGAAGATAATCAAGTTTCAAAGGAATCTGATCAGGTAGAGTTAAAGGTCCTATTGCTGTCACATTGCACAACATCCAGTCCAAATAGCCCAGCAGTAAACTCCATGCCTGAGAGCAATGGCACTTTAATAACAAAAATCCCAACTGTGATGGTTAATTTTATCTGTCTACTCGGCTAGGCTATGATGCCCAGTTGTTTGGTCAAACGCTAGTCTAGATGTTGCCGTGAAGGTATTTTTTAAGATATGATTAACATTTAGAATCGGTGGGTGAGACTCATCCAATCAGGCGAAGGCCGTACAAGCAAAGAGTGATGTCTTCCAAGAAAGAAATTTCTTTTTCCAGCCTGCCTTCAGACTCAAAACTCCAGCATCAACTCTTGCTGGAATCTCAACCAGCTGGCCTGCCCTGAAGATTTTGGATTTTCAAAGCCCCAGAATCATGTGGGCCAATTCCTTAAAATAAATCTCTCTTGTCTCTCTCTCTCTCTCTCTCTCTCTCTCTCTCTCTCTCTCTCTCTCTCTCCATATATATATATACATACATATATATGTATGTATATATATATACATATACATATGTATGTATATATATAAACAAACCATTCTCTATATGACCCTTGAACAACACTGGTTTGAACTGCACAGATCCAGTTACAGGTAGATATTTTTCAATAGTAAATACTACAGTACTACACAATCTCTGGTTAGTTGAATCCACAGATATGGAGAAACCATGGATATGGAGGACAAACTATAAATTATATACAAATTTTTGACTGCATGGAAGGTCAGTGGCTCCAACCCTCAGATTATTTAAGGATCAATTATATATAAAAAATCTCCATTGTTTCTGTTCGCTGAAGAACCCTGACTAATACACTAATGAATTAGTGGTGGGGCTACAAATGGGAATGGTGAATGGGGAAGAGTTGGGTCAAGATAGAGAAGAAAAGTCCCAAAGAGGAAGCATATCGTTTATGCAGAAAAGTGAGCCTGTGCTCTCCAGGGACTGTCTAGCTTCTGCTGCCCTGTGGCTCCTCTCAGTTATTCCATTCAAGTTAAGTGTAAACAATAACATATAATCACACATCCTTGTTTTCTTAGTTCTACTCATCATGAAGTCCTGCTGGAATTCTAACAGCAGCCCTGGACCTGGCCTGTGCCCACGTTCCTGTTGCTTTGGGCCAATCCTAAAGGAGGAGTAAGGAATTACATAGTGTCAACAAAAAACAACACAGAAAGAGAGAGATAAATATTGGAAAAATGCAATCTAAGGTTAAAAAAATAAATCAGTAAATAGGGCAAAGATAATCACTGTCATTGATAAAGCCTACCATCTGCATTAAAGCTAAAACTGTCTTGATTTTTCTCTTAATATTCTTTGAACTTGCACATTGTGGCAGTAGCATTTTAAGCTCTTCACATGTATTAATTAATTTACTTCCAAGCTAACCCTAAAAGTTAGATGGCATTATAAAATTCATTTTCAAGTTGAAAAAAGGAAGGCAGAAGGAGATTAAATAATTTCTTCAACGTTCCAGAGTTGGTAAGTACCAAAGCTGGGTTTGAATCCAGAGTCTATATCCAGAAGCCATATTTTAAAATATGATATAGTACTGCTTCTTCACTTTTCCCTTACCATACCTTCGAATGTATGCAGGAAAAAAAAAAAAAACTATAAAGACAATTTGAGAAAAATGTTACACCTACTTGATACTGTTATAAACTTCTCTCCTTTTTAGAAGAAATAAGAACTGCAAACAACCAAATATACTAGCTGAAGTACACAATCAACAAAACTACATTTTCTAGCTATTCTAATCAACTAAAATTAGAGTACAAATAAATAAATTTAGGAATGAGAACAAGCACATAAAGTACAGAAAAAAAAGTATCGAATACATTATATAGTCTTATACCAATACATCCAAATCTAGATAAAATAGCTGAGTTTTTAAGATAGTATATAACAGCATAATTACATAAAATTTAGTTAATATAAACTGAACAATAATTGTAGAAGAAACTGCTGAAATTTTCAAAAAAAAAATACTTCCAAAAGCTCTCAGGCTCACACTGTCATAGGTTGTTTCAGCTTTGAAGGTATTCATAATTCTTTTGTGAATTAAACCTTTACAGAGCATAGGGAAAGAACAATTTTCATTTTGTAAAAACTGGGATAATAAGATAACCTTGATTAAAGAACTCACAAGCTAGAGTGTACTGAGAGAAAATAAACCCTAAACACGAAATAGTAAAATTAATACTGAGGTACATTTATAGAATAATACACCATGATTAGTACATAACTACCCCACACATATTAGGCTGTCTCAATGAAATAAATCTATTAATAATCTTTTCAAACTAACAGGACAAAAATAATTATACATAGCATGGAAAAATTATATGACAGGTGTAAAAATTAATCAAATTTGAAATTCATACCTGATTTTTAAAAATAAAAACTCTTATTAAGAAAAACACAGAAAATAATGTTTTAAATGGAAAAATGTATCAACTTTAAACAAACTTATCTCATGTTTTGAAGTAAAAAGCCGAAGTGTTATGATATCTCTACTATTTTGTATCAATGTCCTAAACTTTTTAGCCCAGTTCCCTGTGAGGAGAAACTAAATAAGAACTATAAGTACTTGTAAGTAGGAAACAAGCTTATAACTACTTAGAGATATGATAATAGCTCCTATAAAAGGGCCACACATCCCTTCTTCTTTGCACAAGACACCAATATCCTTTGAAGAACCAGTTTTCCTCCCAGACATAAGGAATGGATTTTGATTCGCCTAAGCCTGTGCCAGTGATGCCATTCCCCTTGCTGGTGATGGATTTAGGCTTGGGTAGGTGATACGGCTCAGACAGTATTCAGAGTGCCTGTACTTTCTCAGTGTTCTGTTAGTCCCTGGACTTCACAGATGAGCAGTTCATTTTAGCTTAAATGCAGACTGCTTCAACTTTCTTTGGTAGATTCACAGGACCAGAATCCTTGACATGTTTTGAACTGAATGTTACCAGTCATAGGAATCTCACTGAATCACCTCTATAAATATCTCAAAAAGCAAATATTGAAGGATACATTATCTTCCTCCACATAAAAGAGTTATCCTTCTTTACATCTGATTCTCTCTCTATTTCCTCTCTCTTTCCAATCCAAAGAGTTTCTGTTCTCAGTGCCACTCTGTAATCTTCTGGGACACACAGCAAGTTAGTTGTGATCTTTCTCTCTCCTTTCCTGCCTTCCTTAGAGGGGAAAGGAATTGTGATATAATTTCCTACACACTCCTTACTTCTCCCACGTACAACCGTAAAACCATCAGAAAAGAGCTACATTAATTAGCACTCATTTTTAAAACTATGATTGGCCTTCCCCATTACATATTTTATAAACCATTTAATTACATTATAAGCACTTCTTTCTACATTAGTATTACCTACATAAAATAGATAATACAGAAAAGCTATAGTTTCTCGCCCATCCTCTAGAGGCAACTACACTCAGCTACTCTAATTTTTTTTTTTGCGGGGGAGGGGAATCTTGTATTTGTATCCATATTTCTGAAGAATATACTTATAAAGTTTTTTCTTGATTTTTAAAATTTAAACATTGACTATTTATATCCAACAGTGGAAAGTTAGATTTTAACATTCTCTGAACTGGATCCTCTCCTGTACATTCCCCACCTCCAACCCAAAACATACATGTTCCACTTGTTTCATTATGATCCATTATATCCCTACTTTGTCATTGTTTCTGTATCCTCTGTGCCCTTCTTGTTCTCTGTTGGTTTAGTCTTCATATTCCATTTTAGATTATTTCTTCAGTTTTTAATGATTCTTCCCTCTCTGTTCACAGACACTAAATTGCTGACAGGAACTTGGGTGAGCCTTGTTTCTTGGTGGACCTCCATAAAGAATGCTTCCATGAGGAGTTGGCCACTTAATGAGAAAATTTGTAAAACTTTTCTTTTTAGCCAGTTTCTCCACAGAATCCTTCATATTCTCCAACTTATTGCCTAAGACACAAAGCCTGGACTCAGCTGAGCAATGAAGCTGATGCTCTCACCATTCAGCATCCAGAATTTCACTTAAACCCCATATTTTCAATGAGGAGTCCTACAACATGATGGGGGGTGAATGTGGGGGTGTGTACGGTGCAAGTTTTCCTTTATATAGAGGAAAATCAGAGATGGCCTCTCCATTGTCAATCATTTCACTATTTTTTTAACAGAAATAATACTTAACATAAGATACAGAAGTTATAAAAGGACTTATTGTAATGATAAAATAATTACAGCAAATGAGAAATATATTTAATGATTAAGTCACTTTATCAATTAGCCTTTGGGAAGAATAGTTAAGTAGCCTCCTTGTTAAGTACCAAAGTATATAATTAAGATTCTTACAACAAACTTCTCTTAAAACAGCTCCCTAAATGATTTTTCCACCTTAAATAAGTTTAAAAACTAAGGAAATGCCCACAATCACTGTTAATTTCACTAAACTACTAAATTCAGGCAAATACACAGCCTTGCTAAGATTAGAGATTTTGTTACACTGACTAAATGTTAACCTGAAACCTTCATTTCTTGAAGAGGTTAAAGCTTAAATCCTATGTGTAGTTACGAAATAATGATTCCTTACAGTGAAATGCATTGTACGTTTTGAAGATTTTTAAAGTTATTTGAGCAGTAGTAACTAAATAAAAACTTAAATTTTTTCAATTCTTGCTTCTTTTGATAGGAATAACAAGTTCGTTATTTGCCAGTAAATGGAATCATCTGCAAATTAGCAGCACTTGTTATGTGATGAATATTCAATTACCAGAATAGAAAAGAGAAAAGATGCTTCATACCTTAGTAAATTAATTCCTTTTTGTAGAGTGAATTTGCATCCACCTGGCAGAAAACATAAACAGTCTCTTAGTGAAAGCCTTGGGAGGTTTGCCAAAATGGAGAAATTAAGGGGTTGTTTAACCCTTTCACTCTTTGTCAGAATAGGATTGTCCCTCACAGATGTCATCTTTATAATTCTATTGAAATTAATCACATCCGTCTAAAACTAATATATTTTGCAAAGCTAAGAACATAAATTAAGTATATTCCCTGTCATATTCAAAGATTCCTATATCTCATGCAAAGGAAACTGTAAAGAAATTGTAAAAGCTATGTAATTGAACACATGCAACAGTAGGTGATATTTAACATGCAATCATAATGATTTTTTAAAATATTATGAAGCCTATTACTAACCAAGGCATTTAAAATCAGTTGTAAGTTTTCTTTTTACTTCCAACTACAACTTCTACTTTCCCTTCTCTTGGTATTTATTTTTTCCCCACACTGAATGATCTCTCCCTCAAGTTTTGGAGTCTGAAAATTGAGATGTCTGTCTCCTGATGATTTACCAAGATATGTGTGGAAAGTATTGATATATTGTTTCAGGGAGTTCCAAACCTTACAGTGGTTAGTAGGAGAAAAGATTAGTGGCGCAAATAGAATGAAGACCTATCTAGGTTTTGTAGACATTACCATCTTTCACGGCATTCTTTAGAGAGTGAAGCAATTATGCCTCTACATCAGCCATTGCTAAAGCCCGACATCAAAGGAGGGGTGTGTTTGGCTGTGTTGAAAACAGAATGGGTAACTTCTAAGCCAGTTAAATGCATTAATGTGAAAAGTGTTGAATGTGATGCACTGCTAAAAGCACAAGTTGGGAGTCAGGAAATACGATTTTTGCCTCAGCTCAATAGCTAAATCTTTTATCTACAGTATTTAGGGGCCTACTATTCACTTGCAAAATGTGGTCATTCCATTTAGAGATTCTAAGGATATTTGCAGATCCTATGTTCTAGAATTATGTGTTTCGTGAATAAGGAATACAAGTCTCAAGTTACAACCATCACAGATCATAAAATAAACTGGTACCATTTAGATTTATCCTGATTTTCCTGCGTTGTCTGATCTGTGATCATAAAACAATACTGCAGCTACTGAACTATAGTGACAACAGCTTATAAAACCTTTCCTTTTACAATGAGCTCTCTCCATTGTAGTGAAATTTGAAAACAGGAATCTAACTCTATCCAATCCTCACACTGAATTTCATCAGGAAATTTATCTCATGATACAAGTGAAAATCAGGAGTATTTAATTAGTGCCTATTTTCATTAAATAATGATCCAATTTAGGATTGATTAAGGTAGAGTGCCACTATTAGATAAATTTAATACAACAACATTATTTAGAAATGATTGCTCATTCTTGTTCTACTAAAATGTAATTGATTATGGGTGGCTTTCCAATATGTTTAAATTTATGAATGTGTTTTAATTGCCTATCACTTATTTCCCTAATTACTGGTGTTTTAATGATGGACTTACTGGAGAGGAATCATGGGAGTGCATGTGAGGAAAGATATAGATAGAACGGATTTTAAATTTATGAACGGTGTGTGTGTGTGAGTGTGTGTGTGTGTGTGTGTGCAAGCATCAAAGAAAGGCCATATGAGGACTTAATGAGAAAACAAGAAGAGGGCGTTCATCAGACACTGAATCTGCCATCACATTGATCTTGGACTTCCTAGCCTCCATAACTGTGAGAAATTAAAGTCTCTTTTTAAGCTGCCAAGTCTATAGCATTTGATTATAGCAGCCCAAGCTAAGACAGGGGCCCTGCAGATGAAGCTTCTTTACATTCAAGTTTCTCTACCTCTAACAGTAGATATCAGATGACCAGGGCCATGGAGCTGAGAGCAAAACTTCGAAGCAATGATGGGAAATATGGCATTTGGAGTGTTGTATTATGGGAAACAGGGTAGCCTGTTTGTCTCTTGAAAAAGTAATGAATAAAATGGTGGCATGGAAATATTCAAGCTCTGTCTACTGAACCATTTTTCCAAGGGCCAATGTCCCTTGCACCTTTCTATTGCTGCATGTTCTACATTGTTTTATATTACCCAATTCTGCATATGTCTTCCCAACTAGACTGCATAATCCTTGGAATCATGGGTATGTTTTTATTCATCTTTTTTATGTCCAGGACAATTTACAGCACATAATAAATACTCCATACATATTTGATCAATGCATAATTGAATTAAGGAAACATAAAGGCCCTGGATCACTTGCCTACATCTCTCATGGGAATCTGTAGGTTAAAATATTACTTTGATTCATCACTTTTTATAAGTAATCATGCCTTTTGGAATAATTACTGGCTTTGGAAATTAAAGTTCTATAGTTCAGATTGACCATAGAAAAACTTATCTAGAAAACCCAGGTTCTCTTTTTATTCAATAGAATGTACCATATCTTCAATTGCATACATGGCACATGTGGCATTTACAAGGAAATTATATGAGTCAGAGAAATAATGAACTTGTAGGCCAATCACTTTATCATATTTTATAAAACAATATACTGTTTAAGTTTGCCTTACTATTGAAAGCCCAGAATCTTCCTCTAGACAGAAGTGGAATGAGCATGTAAATGTTAGTACATAAACTCAAAATTGATTAAATACTTAAATGTAAGACCAGACACTATAAAACTCTCAGAAGAAAACATAGGAAAAACACTCTGACATAAATCACAGCAAAGATCTTTTATGACCCACCTCCTAGAGTAATGAAAATAAAACCAAAAATAAACAAATGGGACCTAATGAAACTTAAAAGCTTTTGCACAGCAAAGGAAACCATAAACATGAAAAGACAACCCACAGAATGGGAGAAAATATTTGCAAACAATGGACAAAGGATTAATCTCCAAAATATACAAACAGCTCATGGAGCTCAATATCAAGAAAACAAACAACCCAAACAAAAAATGGGTGGAAGACCTAAATAGACATTTCACAAAAGAAGACACACAGATGGCCAAGAGGCACATGGAAAGACACTAAACATCACTAATTATTAGAGAAATGCAAATCAAAACTACAGTGAGGTATCACCTCACATCGGTCAGAATGGCCATCAGCAAAAGTCTACTAACAATAAATGCTGGAGAGGGTGTGGAGAAAAGGGAACCCTCTTGCACTGTTGGTGGGAATGTAAATTGATACAGCCACTGTGGAGAACAGTATGGAGGTTCCTTAAAAAACTAAAAATAGAGCTACTATATGACCCAGCAATTCCACTACTGGGCATATACCCTGAGAAAACCATAATTCAAACAGACACATGTACCCCAATGTTCATTGCAGTACTATTTACAATAGCCAGGACATGGAAACAACCTAAATGTCCATCAACAGATGAATGGATAAAGAAGATGTGATACATATATATAATGGAATATTGCTCAGCCATAAAAAGAAATGAAATTGGGTCATTTGTAGAGATGTGGATGGACCTAGAGTCATACAGAGTGAAGTAAGTCAGAAAGAGAAAAACAAATATCATATATTAACGCATATATGTGGAATTTCGAAAAATGGTACAGATGAACATATTTGCAGGGCAGGAATAGAAACACAGACGTAGAGAATGGACGTGTGGACACAGGTGGGGAAAGGGAGGGTGGGATGAATTGGGAGATTAGGTTTGACATAAATACACTACCGTGTGTAAAATAGATAGCTAGTGGGAACCAGCTGTAGAGCACAGGGAGCTCAGCTCGGTGCTCTGTGATGACCTAGATGAGGGGAAGGGAGGTCCAAGAGGGGGGCGGTATATGTATACATATAGCTGATTCACTTCACTGTACAGCAGAAACTAACACAACATTGTTAAACAATTATACTCCAATAAAAAGAAAAAAAGAACTGTGAGACCCTTAGGGAAAGATACTAAGTCAAAATTCTATTCTCAGTTAAACATGCAAAATATTTGAAATACACCATTTTTCAACTTGAGGAAAATAGATAATCTTTAACCCTATAATGACTTTTATCTAATTACCTTCTAATGCTACAATATCCCAAATAATTAATATTCATCATTCAATTCTCAAAAACCTTTTTCACTTTTTTAATCCTCACATCACACAGCAGAGAATGAAGTGGGATCATCACCCTCCCAGCTTCATTAGCATTGTAATTTCTTGCCAAGAGAAAGAATCAACCTGGTGCACTTGAATTCAACTTCAAGTTAAAGTGTACAGTAATCCAGTTAAAGCGACTCTACAAATTTTACATAAATTAATGAAGTTTCCAAATGTTTTCTCAAACATATATCAAATGATATAAGAGATCTAGATACACCACTTTTCTCAGAGCACCACTAAGTGTCTTGTCACTAGCCTGGAAGGCAGTTTTATAAAATTAAATATAAATACACGACTTCAAATGGTGAATAATTTATAGGCTGTGTTTTAGAAAATTACTCTCTGATTACCAGATTGTTAATATTCACTTGATTTTCAATTACCAAGGAATATGACCCTTTTTGTAGCATTAAAAAAGAAACATAAAAGGTCAGTGAAGCGTTTAAATCATACTGAGGAATAAAAAGCATTTATTAAACTGGCAAAAATAATTTTCTAAGAGCCCTATATAAACAAAAGGAATATCAAGAACTGAATACTGTACACATATCATAGCAATTACATGCCATGATAGGTATGATACATTATTTGACAAAAATATTAAATGAACAAAGATGCTCTTACATTAAGGACCTGGCAGGCAGTTTTGAATTTAGGTTTAAATTTTTGTAGGAAATGTGAAAGTAGAACAGCACATTTCCGCTCCTAATTGAAGCCTTCATAACACCCTGCATCAGAAATGATCTAGATAAAATCAGAAGTACTTGCTTATAAGCAATCACCTGCAATGAAATGACATTGGTTCATGAGAAGCATGTTAAAAATGCAAACCTATTACTGAAAGGAAAGAATAGATGTATCTCTCTGACTTGTACAGATTTATATTTTTTATCATGGAAACTGTTAGGTTTCCATTTGAAGAAATACTCAGAAGGAAATACTCTCCCTCTAACTGCATTAATACCTGGATACTCCTCAAGATATTATTTTATCACTTGCCTAAAGAATATAAAAGCACAGTGAAATGAAATTAAGTTTCATTTCAGGATAAGGAATATTTGAAAAAATTGAAGCCATAGAAAAGAAACATTACATCACAGTTTCTAAAAATCAATGCTATCTACTTCAAGGTACCTGGATATCAAATGAGGATCTGTAAAATCCACTTGTATTAAGAAATGGCAAATTATCATGTGGTCCTGAAGGGGAAAAATGCTGGAAAATTATATATCTTTGCTATTTACATGCAACAACAGAGTGAAATCCTTGTGATAGAGACTATGGCCTGCAAAAACCTGTATTTACTTCCTAACCCTTTATAGAGACAAGAGATCTAAACACACATTTCACTATTTTCCTTTGTCCCAGATATTCAAAACACATGTTTACCATTTTTGGTTCCCCTTCTTTCCCTCCTCCCTTCCATGGGCACTCTAAGTGGTCTTTTTCTCTGTTTCCTTGTCACTCTCTGTTATCTGTCTCTCTTTTTATCAATTATTCCTGTAATTTTCACCCTCTTGAATATTGCCCACATTTATTTTTTCTTGTATTCTAACCACCACTTTCAGAACTTCATTTTTTACAGAGTTAACCTTACATCACTGTTCTTTAGCCAAACTTCCAGGTGATTCCAGACTATTCCTGTACCCGTTTCTCTGTATATACTCCTTGCTTTTATCCTTCATTCTGTCTCCTTAACCCATCAAAGACTGAATCCCTTGTAATGGACTGCATACCATCTATAGTATGCCACACTTAATCATCCCAGGCTTATTTCACAATATTCCAAACTAGCTCCCTCAGTCAGTCTGGTCTCCTAATTCCTTCTGTATACACACAAACTACATCCTATTCTAACCTTTGGGTGTGGGCTCACATGGTTTCCCTCTCCTTATTTGACTTCACTTTTTTTTCTCATTAGTTACAAACTAACCCCGGATCACTGCCTCCTTGGAATATTTTCAGGATTCTTTTCCATGAGGTCTATAATCTCTTTGAGCAGACTGGAGGTTTTCAGGTTTGAACGGTACTGTATCTATTTCTTACTGCTGCCATGAAAAGTTCCACAAACTAGCTGGCTTAAAACAAGAGAAATTTGTTCCTTTGTTTTTCTGGAAACAAGTCCAAAATCAAGGTGTCAGCAGGACCTTACTCCCTCCAATGGTTCTAGGGAAGAATCATCCTTGACTCTTCCTACCTTCTGGTAATTACTGGCAATCTTTGGCATTCCTTAGCTTGTAGATGCCTCACTCCAATTTCTGCCTCCGTTTCCCCATGACTGCCTGTGTATCTGTGTGTCTCTAAGTCTCTTTCTCCTCATTAGAACACCAGTCGTTGGATTTAAGTCCCACACTGATCAAGCATGACTTCATCTTAAGTTGATCATATCTGCAAAGACCCTTTTTACAAATAAGGTCATATTCACATATTAGGGGAGTTAGGACTTCCACATATCTTTTGGGAGAACACAGATCAACCCACAACAGGGACACTCAAAAGCGTCTCCACTAACCCATTCACTATTACGACATAGAGAAATCCCAAGTAACGCTGCTTACACACTTCTGCTGACATTAGAAACCCACACTTTATGAAATTACCCATTTTATCAGGGGACAGCTCAGAATTACAGTAAACAAACAAACATACAAAAAACTAACTTCATTATAGCCTAAGTACATTAGCCCTGTTTCCCTACTTCTATTCTTGAGACCATACAGAATAAACAGTACTGCCTTGTCAATATTATAGGCCATTATATAATTAAAGACAATTTATTTTCCCCTAAGACTTTCTCCAGGATGCACATTCCTAGCTTACTTGATTGCCTTTTTTAATATGTCATGAAGAGAGAGAAAACCATGACATGTTTTTCTCAAAAAAACTGATTTAGCCTCAATTGTCTGATTTTAAAAGAATGTATTTTACTGCCTACTTTCATATAGAGTTCATCCTATCATAATGGCTTTAACGTAAGACAGATGTGGCTATGAATCCCAAACCTGCCACTAAGCAACTGTGTTACCATTAAAATTAAATAATTTCTCTAAGCCTCAATGTCCTTCTTGATAAATTGGAATGTAACCTGTGTCATAAAGAGTTAATTAAAGTAATAATTAGATAATTGATAATTAGCACAGTGCTTGGTAGACTTAATAACTGGTAGCTTGTAATAACATAATTTTTATTGGTCTGTCTATTTAGAAATCTAATTGAACACATCAGAGCCTATATTATATTGAGCATGGCCTACAGCCCTTATTGTTAATTCATGCCCTGACAGCAACATCACAGCTAATATGGATTTGTACATTGTTTTGCAGACCTAGCTATTCTTATCTTGCTGACTATCAGAGTGTAGGAATGGAATTGTTCTAATCACACCCAGAGTTTCCATGGAGAAGTAAGCTTAGAAATGTGTTTTTTCACATTGGTAAATGGGTAAATGGTAATGCAACTCTTCCCCTCACCATTGATTACCACTCTCACCTCTCTAAGAGCAATTCTCTAAAGAACCTGGGAAATTCTCTAGTTTTTCTAAATAAAATAACTTCTCTTATTTGACCCTTAGTCTGTTTGCAGGGCGTTAGTTTTCCATTCTGCGATATCTGTCATCCTCCTTGACAAATGATGCAGAGGCTATAGTAGCTAAATGATATCCATTTTCCCATTTTTACTTAAAAACTAAAACTTTTATTTACAAAAGTGACATAACCAACTATAATACTACATTTTTCAGCTACAACAATCCATTTGCTTAAATTCTGGTAAATGAGATGTAAGTAGAAGTGTTTTTAGGATTTCCAAGAAAGTTGTTTAATGAGACTTGACTACCTGGGAAACAGCCTGAGAATACAGCAATGATTTTTAGAGCTCTAGCAGATCTCTTAGAATATGAAGTGGCCTTGATAATGGATGTCCAGAAGGTTTCATACAATAGTAGGATGAAGCTGGATCCCTAATATTCGTGAAGACTCTGGTCTAGATGTGGTCTTCCTTCCCTTGGGAGAAAACTGTACTGCTAGCTTTTTGAAACCACTGCTATTTCGTGTTTGTATGCAAATCAACCTAATTCACTTCCTGTCCTAAATCTAACTGGAAATGGACTTCAAATAGACAGCTGGATCACTGCAAAAGAGGAATTATTGGCCACTGTGTCATTTGTTCAATTGTCTTGTGTTATGAGTTGAATTATAATCCCCCAAGATTCATATTTTGAAGTCCTGGCCCTCAGAACCTCAGTAACCTTATTTGAGGATATAGTCTTTAATTAGGTAATCAATTCAAAATGAGGTATTAGGGTAGACTCTAATCCAATATGACTGGTGTCAAAAAAATGGAAAATTTGGAGCTCTCTCTCATATTCATACAGAGAATATGAAAAAACATGAGGAATGATGAAACAAATTAAAGATGATACAAACAGATGGAGAAATATACCATATTCTTGGATTGGAAGAATCAACACTGTGAAAATGACTATGCTAACCAAAGCAAACTACAGATTCAATGCAATCCCTATCAAACTACCAATGACATTTTTAACAGAACTAGGACAAAAAATTTCACAATTTGTATGGAAACACAAAAGACCCCAAAGAGCCAAAGCAATCTTGAGAAAGGAAAACAGAGCTGGAGGAATCAGGCTCCCTGACTTCAGACTATACTATAAAGCTACAGTAATCAAGACAGTATGGTTCTGGAACAAAAACAGAAATATACATCAATGGAACAGGATAGAAAGCCCAGAGATAACCCCATGCACATATGGTCACCTTCTCTATGATAAAGGACGCAAGAATATACAGTGGAGAAAAGACAGCCCCTTCAATAAGTGGTGCTGGGAAAACTGGACAGTTACACGTAAAAGAATGGAATTAGAACACTCCTTAACACCATACACAAAAATAAACTCAAAATGGATTAAAGACCTAAATGTAAGGCCAGACACTACCAAACTCTTAGAGGAAAACATAGGCAGAACACTCTATGACATAAATCACAGCAAGATCCTTTTTTACCTACCTCCTAGAGAAATGGAAATAAAAACAAAAATACACAAATGGGACCTAATGAAATTTAAAAGCTTTTGCACAGCAAAGGAAACCATAAACAAGACGTAAAGAGAACCCTCAGAATGGGAGAAAATATTTGCAAATGAAGCAACTGACAAAGGATTAATCACCAAACTATACAAGCAGCTCATGCAGTTCAATATCAAAAAAACAAACAACCCAATCCAAAAATGGGCAGAAGACCTAAATAGACATTTCTCCAAAGAAGATATACAGATTGCTAACAGACATATGAGAGGATGCACAACATCACTAATCATTAGAGAAATGCAAATCAAAACTACAATGTGTTATCACTTCACACTCGTCATAAACGCCATCATCAAAAAATCTACAAACAGTAAATGCTGGAGAGGGTGTGGAGAAAAGGGAACCCTCCTACACTGTTGCTGGGAGTGTAAATTGGAGCACAGTATGGAGGTTCCTTAAAAAACTAGAAATAGAACTACCATATGCCCCAGCAATCCCACTACTGGGCATATACCCTAAGAAAACCCGACTCAAAAGGAGTCATGTGCCACAATGTTCTTTGCAGCACTATTTACAATAGCCAGGACATGGAAGCAAGCTAAGTGTCCATCGACAGATGAATGGATAAAGAAGACGTGGCACATATATACAATGGAATATTACTCAGCCATAAAAAGAAATGAAATTGAGTTAATTGTAGTGAGGCGGATGGACCTAGAGTCTGTCATAGAGAGTGAAATAAGTCAGAAAGAGAAAAACAAATACTGTATGCTAACACATATATATAGAATCTTAAAAAAAAAAAATGGTTCTGAAGAACCTAGGGGCAAGACAGGAATAAAGATGAAGATGTAGAGAATGGACTTAAGGACACGGGGAGTGGGAAGGGTAAGCTGGGACAAAATGATAAAATGTCATGGACATATATATACTACCAAATATAAAACAGATAGCTAGTGGGAAGCAGCTGCATAGCACAGGGAGATCAGCTCGGTGCTTTGTGACCACCTAGAGGCGTGGGATAGGAAGAGTGGGCAGGAGATGCAAGACGGAGGGGATATGGGGGTATAAGTATGTGTATAGCTGATGATTCACTTTGTTATACAGCAGAAACCAACACAACAATGTAAAGCAATTATACTCTAATAAAGATGTTAAAAAAAAAAAAAAAACACACACACACACAGGAAGAGACCAGTCATCTATAAGCCAATGAAAAAGGCCTGGAACAAATCCTTCCCTCACAACCCTGAGAAGGAACTAACCCTGTTGACACCTTGCTTTCAGACTTCTCGCCTCCAGAACTGTGAAGCAATAAATCCCTATTGCTTATTTCACCCAATTTGTGATATTTTGTTAAGGCAGCTCAGCATATTAACATCTTGCAATTCCAGAAAGGCTTGTGGTTTACACTTCATCTCATAATTGTCAGCCTCTTCTCTTAGGCATTTCAGTTTACTCATTTCTTTTAATACCATTTACCTTACCACATTATGACCATGGCCCAAAACTTTCTTTTCCTAGGTTTATCCCTCTTCTCTGGGCCAAGAATAGTGCTCAGTATGTAGGCCCACTAGATTATTAGACCCAGTATACTATTACCTTGATGAGTAACTGTCTTATATAGCTAAATACTGAGAACACAGTAGCTTTCAACAGATGTTTTTTGATAGGTTGACATTTTAAAAGCTTATTTCAGAAATCAATCAAGTGGTTTAGAAGTCACATGTTATTACTACAAATATCATGCTTTATTATTTTTAAAGAGCAATAACATTGTTTAATATATGAAGATATCTTTAAAATGTTGTACACACTCATAAAGTTTATGTTATTAAATACTAGTATAACTTACAGCATATTACTGTACCTAATCATAGATTAGTGATTCTCCTTAAGTTACTGGTCTCAAGATGTTGACCAGCACATACTGAATGCTATAAAAACATCTCCAGAAAAAATAAACAAGAACAGTAATTTCCATAACATTGCTCACACTTTCAATGAGTTTATAGATAACTTGGAGACCATCAATGAATACACTTGCTCATATAACAACATTTATTATTTGCCATTTGAATATAGAATATTTGCTTTACAAATTTTTTATCCCATTCACTTTATTCAGGACTTATATTCAACCAGTAAACACAGATACAGCTGGCATCATTCTGATTTACTGGTATTGATTATGCCTTACTGGTAGTTAAATATTTTTATATCACCCCTTTACTTTCATGAAGATGATTACAGATCCATTTATTGCTTACCAACTATTAACGTTAATTAAAGTAAACTCCGTGTACTAGTTTTCTAGGGCTGCCATAACAAAGTACCACAGACTGGGTGACTTAAATAGAAACTTACAATTCTGGAAGCTAGTAATCTGAGATCAAGCTGTTGGCAGGGTTTATTCCTTCTGAGGCCTCTCTCCTTTGTTTGTAGATGGCCATCTTCTCCCCATATCTTCACCTGATCTTCCTTCTGTGTGTGTCTGTGTCCTAATTTCCTCTTCTTATAAGGACATCAGTATCAGATTAAAGCCCACACTAACGACCTCATTTTAACTTAATTACCCCTTGAAAGACCCAGTCTCCAAACATAGTCACGTTTTGAATACTGGGGCTTAGGAACTCAACATATGAACTTTTGGGGGACAAAATTCAGCCCATAAAACCTTGCATTCCTGTTAAATTTATCATTTAATTGTGTTGCTTTTCTAATAGGACTAGTAGATCAATACTCAACCAGCCATGGTGTTGTTAGTGGTAACAAACTACCCATTCTATTGTAAATAATTAAATTACTATCCAAAATATATTAAATAACTATTTTCAGCATAGGACTGAGAGAAGGAAAACAAACTTGGTGAGCCCTACAATCACCCTGGCTTTCTGCCTGGAGACACTTTCCAGGCTGCAGTACAAGAAGCAATAACTAAAGCAAAGCACAGCAATTATTACTGAGTTGATCAGGTTTCAGGAGGGCTACAATAGCTTTAAATTTGAGGTAGAGTATAAGATAAGAGGAAGCTACATAGGTGAAGAGTTCCATAAATTTGCACAGTATTCCTTTGAATCTTTTTTGAATACTAAACCACATGGATAGAGTGAGACTCTATGAAGCTGATCAAAGAATAACTACTAGATAGAAAACAACTACAAAAGGCACTAGCCATGAACTGAACAGGGCTGGCTGTTAGATATCAAATTCTAAACAGGCATAGTAGAGAGACATAGTTAAATATCAAGAGCATTCAGTAGAGACCCCAGAAATTCCACATTTTAGCATTAAACCACTTCTTACAGTTAATTCAGATATGCTTTAACTGATCTCATAATTAAACTACTCTTATTAAAATTAAACTACATTTATAACTAATCTAGATGTGCTCTAACAAAGCTTGGCTAACTGGTCACTAACCCAAATACTTACACACATCAAAGAAGGACAACAAAATGCAGACTTTCATCAGTATAACTCTCACAATACCAATTAAAAATCACCGTACTTACAGAGGCACGAAAATGTGATTCATGACCAGGAGAAACCTTAGTCAACATAAAGAGAAGCAGAAACGACAGATATGATGTAATTAGTAGTCAAAAACTTTAAAAGAGCTGTTGTATGTTCAAGTGTTTAAAGAAAAGCATAAACTCAACGAGGAGAGAGATTAAAACTATGAGAAAGAATCCAGTAAAAATTGTAGAGCTGAAAAAACACAACATTTGAAAAACATACACTAAACTAGGAGTTATCAAACTTTTCCTGTAAAGCGCCAGACTGTAAGTATTTTAGCCTTTATGGGCCATACGCTCTTAGTCACAACTATTCAACTCTGCCATTGTAGCACTTAAGCAAAGTTTATAGACAATGTAAAAACAAAGAAGTGTGGTTATCTTCCTGTAACGCTCTATTTACAAAAGCAGGTAGCTAACTAGATTTACCCTAAGGGCCTTATTTGCCAACCCTTGCTCTAAACCATTCAATTATAATTCCCAGGACACTTTGTGGTTAAGGAATTGGAGGTGTGAAGCATGGACAGCATTCTGTGTCTGTGAGAGAATTTTTCATCGTGAGATGGTAGCTGGGCTTCATGTAGTTAAACACCTGAACTGTCCCAGACTTTGAGGATTTTTTAAAGAACATTTGATCTAGACCTCTTTTCCTAGCAAAAATGCAGGAGTTCATGACATATCACTGTGTCTGCTGCCAAAACCAGAAAAAAAAAATCAGATAAATTAAAAACAAAACCTCATAAATTAATATCATGAACTATCTAGATAATCTAAAATTCCAGGGAGTGAAGAACTCTTCTGAGATGAATTATGTGGAAATAAACAAAGGCAAACCAAATGAGAACAGAGGTTATTTATTCAGAGCTTGCTATAGGAAGCAAGTCACAGCTACTATCATAGCAGCTGGCAGAGACTCAAAGGCAGGCAGTGTAGTAGAAAAGGTTTATGGCGGAAAAAAGAGAAGGCTTAGGTTTGCTTCCATCGGAGGCTGTTAGCATGGGGAAGCTGGAGGTAGCTTAACTACAAGTGGGGCATTTTACATGATTGTTTCGAGGAGCATATTTGGCTTTCTCCAGTTGGCTCTGAGTTGTGAGGGCAAAAATTAGGCAAGCCCATAGTCACTGTCCAAGTCCTGACTGTTCTGATTGCTGCAGAGACTTTGATTTGCCTTTCTTGACTGTTTGCTACAGAGTGTGTGGGTCACATGTCTGCTCTCATATACGGTCTTGCCATTGTCCATTTGTATGTTCATCACTTAGGTCAAATTATCTCCAAACATTTCACTCCTGGGGGCATTTGCAGATCCTGGATACTAGCTGAAGACTGGGGTAAGAGTGCTTGGGAAAGAGAAACCAACTATCTTTTAGCAGCTATGCACAGATGGAGTAACACATTATAACCTGAAGGTCTGCAACCACCTGACTATGCTTCCCCATGAGATAACTGTGTGATAGGTTATCGGCTATTCTGCTATCTGGCTATTCTGTGAACAGTGTGAGAGTCTGAAGAGTTAATTTGAAAATTTCTAAAAGACAGAAGAAAATCTGTAGTATTGACCGGTTTAGGAAACAAAGACCTGGTGAAGAAAGAGATAGCCTTAAGCACAGTAGTACTGTCCTCTGCCTTAGGCATCTGCCTGTTTATGATGCTGTACGGGACAGGTAGCTGAAGAGCTGGGCAAGAAATCTCTAAACTCTTGCAAATGTTCAGAGCTGAAGAGACAGAACACTATGAGGCTCACAATTCAATAATTTAGAAAATTTAGAAAGCACACCTGCAAATAAAAGTGAAACAAAAGACGACTAAGTATTCCCAAAGCTGCAGTCCAGCCCTGACCAAGATAAATTTCTAAATGGATTGAGAAGATAAATAATTCGCTTACCTTAGTTGTCTGTGTAAAAAAGAGAAAAATATGTACAGTGAGAGAAAATATGTATATGTGAAATCCTATTTTTTGACAAAATGCCTAGCATATACCACAAATATTTATAAACTTTCAATTTATAAATATACAAAAAGTAATACATATAATTAATAATCAAGAGAACAAAGAGACAATAGCAGCAAACCCAGAAATGATCCAGATATTCATTTTATATATATAAATTACATATATTTGAGTTAAGTATCAAATATTTTAAAATGTATTTTAAGACACTTGGACTTCTAAAGAAATTTGATACATTAAAAATTATACGTAAGAATATACAAATAACTAAGTAAACCTAAAGCTGGAAAGTAAAAATACTGATTAACCTATCAAACAGTAAGGCAGAGTGCACACTCATGGAAATAAAAATCCTTGTTTTCCTATAAGAGAAGAACAGGCTATTGGAGCTAGAGATGCTACAGATGGACTCACATATAGCAGAGATTTAATATAGGATAAACCTGGCAGCATAAATGAATGGTGAAATGAAATATTGTCCAAAGATATTGATGTTAAGTGGCTTAAAATATGGGGAAACGTAAAAACTCATTCTTTAACTAAACCTACAGACAAAGGAGTTCCAAAGAGATTAAAGGAAACATGCCGAAATAAAATTTGAAAAGTTATAGAAGTAAATGAAGAAGCCTGTATTTGTGACAAAGGAGCAAGGGTAATAGCTAAGAAATATCACACAAAATTTCAAAAGACAAACTATAAAACAAAACAAAAATGGTTAGTGTGATACATCAAAATTAACAACTTCTCTTCAATTAAGGACACCAAAATCAAAATTAACATACATGGAAGACTGTGAAAACATTATTGTTTGGTCCAAGTCAGAAAGGGAATATTTAGGATATAAAAGGAACTTCTGCAAATCATCAACAAAAATTCTGCAACCTAGATAGAAAAATGAGAAAGGACCTGAATCTGCAGAAAAGGAAGAAAATACTTGAGAAAAATTTTAAAATGAATAAAACAGAAACCAGAGATACAATAAGTAGGATCAACAAACTCAAAAGTTGTTCCTTGGAAAGAAAACTGATAATATTGAGAAAACTCTGAAAAATTAAGAAAATGTAACAGGCGGCACAATAACAATATTAGAATTTAAAAAACAATAATTACTAATACTATAGTTATTACAAATTATTAGAGGCTATGAACATTGTGGGCAAATTATTTAACACTGATATTAAATGAATTCTATGAAATAACAGAATTTCTAAAAGTCGAATCTAGAAGGAAAAAACCCTGAGTAGCCCTTTAACAACATACAAAAATAAATAAATGTTTTAAAATCTTCTGATACGGATCAACAGCAATCTTAGATGGTTCTATGTGCAAACTTTATTAAACCCTAAAGGAAAAAATAATTCCATTATTTTAATTTTTTTCCAGACAATAAAAGAAAGGAAATAGTCATCAGCTAATTTTGTAAGGTCAATATAACATTAGTACTAAAATCTGCTAGGTCAGTATGAGAAAAAAATTACTAGCCCCATCTTACTCATAAACAAGGATACAAAACCTAAACAAATATTTATTAACCAAACCCAGGAATATATAAAAAATATAATTTACCATCATCAAGGGGAGTTTACCCCAGGAATGTAAGATTGACTAAATATTAGAAACAGTTAAAATAATTCACCTTATTGAAGGAAAATATCATATATTCATTTCAATAGAGGCAGAAAAATCAGTATTCCAAGAAGTACAACATAAGCTCATGGAAAAATTCTTAGCTAACTATGAACAGAAGGACATTTTCTTAAAACATTAAAAGATATTCACCAACAAATTACATCAGATATTATACAATGATAAAATGTTATAATGATTTCCTTCAAGATCAAGAAAAAAGCAAAGTAGCTCACTATCACCACTATTAAGTTATTTATGGAGCATATAAATGTCTACCTAGAAAACTCTAAAGAAACTACAGCTAACATAAAATTCAGTAAGTTTATTAAGATTGCAGATATCACACTCTATGAAAATCAATTACATTTTTACAAAGAGCAACAACATAAAATATAATTTCACAGTTATGTACCATTAATAGGATTTAAACTATAAAATGATCAGGAATAAATCCAACAAAAGTTGTTACAGAACTTTCAGTAAAAGGTTTATAGCATTATACTGAAAGATTTTAAAATAACTAAATAAATGTAGAGATGGATCATAAAGATGTAAATAGGGCTATGGAATAAATGTAATTATAATGCAAATTTCAAAAGATATTTTATGGAAATTGACAACCTGATTCTAAATTGTACGGGAAAGAGCACAACCTAAAGCAGGGGTGCCCAACCCCCAGGCTGCTCCCCATTGCTCCTCATTGCTTGCGCTACCGCCTGAACCATTCCCCTGCCCCCGCCCCTGTCCGTGGAAAAACTGTCTTCCACGAAACTGGTCCCTGGTGCCAAACAGTAGGGGACCACTGACCTAAAGAATAGCATAGTCTTATTGACAATTAGAACATAAATAAGCCCCCAAAATATGTATGCACACACACAAAGCACATGGGCACACATACACACACATTTGAACTGCAAGAAAACAAATTTAATTTACTTTCTCACCTTATATAAAAAATTAGAGATAGTTTAAAAATGTAAAAGGAAAAGCTGTAGAATTTTTAGGGGTCAATATAGGAGAAACTCTCAATAGGTCGGGAGGAATTTCTTCACAAGCTGATTCTAAATTGTATGGGAAAGAGCACGAACTAAAGCAGAGGTCATCAACCCCCCCGCTGCGGACTGGTACCAGTCTGCGGCCTGTTAGTAACCGCATTCCCTGTAGGGAATGACTTCTTTCAAGTGATTTGTCTACAACTTTTGGGTCATGATTTCCATAATCTTCTTCCGGATTTTGGGGACCTGTGGTCCTGAGATTAAGAGGTCTTATGAATCTGGTTGTTATATGTTCTTTTAGTAAAACCAACAGAGACAAGATGAATTAAAAAACCATCAGTACTCTTGATCTCAATATAAACTTCAATCATGGTCTGCCATTTTTACGTCATAGAGCACATTTTGTCACTGGTAAGATTCATGTCATAGAAGTTGGTCAGGCAGTTTTTGCCCAGATTATCCTCAGTAATTAGCCTGAATTTTCTAGGTCCAGATTCATCATTCTGAAACTCAGCAAGGTTCACTTCAAAAACACTACCTTTGGGGCTTGCCTGGTGGCGCAGTGGTTGAGAGTCCGCCTGCCGATGCGGGGGACACGGGGTCGTGCCCCGGTCCGGGAGGATCCCACATGCTGCGGAGCGGCTGGGCCCGTGAGCCATGGCCGCTGAGCCTGCGCGTCTGGAGCCTGTGCTCCGCAACGGGAGAGGCCACAGCAGTGAGAGGCCCGCGTACAGAAAAAAAAAAACAAACCACTACTCTTGAGGTAATCATATGCAATTTTGGTTCTTTGAGTCTAAAGTTTTTCCAACATTACTCACATTGAACATAGGTAATTAGTGCTTTTACATCATACCAGTATGTTTTAGAAAATGGATCAATTACTTTCTTCTTGGCTCCTTCTTTGCTGCCTTTTGTAAGATGCTTGTTCTTTCCAATGACCATGGTGCTGCTCTGAGAGACAAAGGTCTATACTATTTTATTTTGCAATTTATACAGGCAACGCAAAGTTCCTCAAACCCAATCCATAATCTGCGAAAAAGGAAACTACTTAGTTTTTTTAGAGCCCTCGTATACAATGGGTAAAGAACCATCATTCCATCGTTTCCTTGTAACTTCCAAAAAAAAAATTTTAAGCGAAAAGCAATTTAGGACAGAAAGGATACTTGTTTTGAGGAAATGATAAAGATTATGGTAATGTTGCTGTGGCCTGAATGTCTGTGTCCCCCTTAAAATTTGTATGTTGAACTCTTAGTACACAATGTGATGGTAGTAGGAGGTAAGGCCTTTATGAATTGCTCAGGTCATAAAGGAATAGCCCTTGCGAATGGGATTAGTGCTCTTATAAAAAAGACGCCACAGAGTTAGCTCACCCCTTCTGACCTGGAAGAAGGTCTTCAGCCAACCGTGCTGGGGCCCTAATCTCAGACTTCCAGCCTCTAAAACTATGACAAATAATGTATGTGGTATTTTGTTATAGCAGCCTGAAATAAGACACACGGCTTATTGATTTTAAGATTTAACGTCATTTGAAAGGTTCTGAGATGATTTTTCAATATAGATTCATGGGTAAATATTTATTTCCACCCTCCTAATATCAAATAAAAACTAATCTGGTTCTTTAAACTTAAATCATAATTGTTATATTTTTCTAGTTTCATTAGCTTAACATGTACTTTAGAGCCACTCTTCAATTTTGCCTTCTCCAATTATTAGCATAAGGGTTTTTTAAGCATATAAGTATCCCATGAAGTGTAAGAATAATTTAAACAGTGAAATGTTATCACTTATATTAGAGTTATCATTGCCAGTCATTCTAATACAATAATTACGTCTAATAAATTGGTTACAACTTGGAAAGCATCCTGCATGAATCAATATAATCTGCCAGCTTCTTAGTTGTCATAGAAACTGATTATAGCAAGGATGTTTAATGCAACACACACTTTATGCATAAATGATTAAACTGCTAAAGTTTAAAAGTGAGCCTAATCAAAACCATGTTTACCACAACTTTCATTATCACTCTATATTTTATCTAATTCATCATTTCTTTTTAAACTTGAACCAAAACAGTATATACAATATTGAAATGAATAGATACAGGATATATTTTAGAGGTAATACTTGAAACAACTAAGCAGAGTTTTCTGGGCACATATACATGATCCAGTAAAGGAAATATTTTGTCATTCAAAGGTTTCATCCATAAACCATTAGAACAAAATTATATAAGTCATTATTTTACACAAAATGTACTTTATAAATTCCTTCTTTTCATGTGTTTGAATAAATAACACTGAAACATAAAAATATTATAACTCAAAGAAAGAAGCATCCTTATCTCAACAGAGAATATTACTAAGCCTACTGTAAGCCTAAGATATTTTACATGAAAGAAAATCATTTATCATTCAGGAGAAAAGCTAAAAGAAGTGTGAGTACATTAAGAATATCCATGAAAGACATATAATTATATATATAATTGTATATATATAAATATGAATATACATACATATATATGTATATATATATACATACATAGAGAGAGAGAGAGAGAGAATAGTAGTGTAACCCTGTACCCATCATTCAACTTCAATAATAAAAATTTATGACCAATTTTATTTTATCTTTATCCCCACTAGTTAACCCCATTTCACATTGTTTAAGGAGCTAAACCAAGAGATTATTTCATTCTTCCTTATATATTTTATATGTACCTCTAAAAATAAGCAATCTTTCAAAAACATGATTATAATATCATCAACTATCATAAAAAGTTCCTTATTATCATCAGCTATCCAATGAGTTTTCTGATTTCTCCAGTTGTCTCGTAACATTTCTTTTTTAATAGCCAGGGTAACAAATTACTTAAAGAGAAATGGAAAATGATTAACCCAGTTTGAACAACAAATTTATGACTTAGGTATAGTTAATTCAACTAGTTGCAACAAATTTTAATACTGTGTTAATTTCTGTTGTCACATTAAAGTATTTTGAAGATAATTACTGTAACTTATAAAGGAATAAGCATGCATCAGATTAGAATATAACCTCTGCTGCTTTTAATCAAGAAGGTTGACTATGTGATTTCTGGGGTCATTAAAATATGTTAACAAAAAAATTACATAGAAATAATAACATATTTAGAATTTTTAAAGATTAAAATTTATAACTTAAAGAGTATAAATAAGAATGAATTTGGAGATTTATAAACCCTTTAAGAGATTAATCTTTAGGAATGCTCTGTGCAAAATAGTGACAATGTATTAGTTAATAAAATGACAATATAATTATTCTGCCAGGTGATATACACAGCTTATCTGCATACATGTGAATGTAACTATATCAATTTTTTCCTTCAACTGGTAAGATGTATTTCCCAATGCATTGTATCTGTCAAATCATTCTCTCAGCACATTTACTAACAAGTGCAGGGGGATGACTATTGAGACATCATGAGGTAATCAACAAAGAACGCATGTTTGTATTCCACATTGTATTATTAACTGCTTAAGAAAAACTTGTAAGTTTTATAAGCTATAGTCTATGCAATATACTTCCAAAATAATAAGACATGAAGTCAACTATTACATTTTTTATTCAAAATTGAATGTTTAATTTCTTAATGTTGTCTTCATGAAGAAATTCTAAAATAAGAGAATCCATGCATAAATTATCTAACATAAGTAGAAAAAAACCCTTAAATACTGAAAAAGTTAAAAATATTTAATGCACAGTGTATCCACAGGTACCACGCTAATTGCTGATTATAAACAGAATAATGATGTACTTTATTTTCTAAAGCAGTATAGTTTGAGAGTGAAAGTGGGCACTAATAATAATTATGCTGAAATAATACATGTAAAATAAGTCTGTCAAGGGCAACAAGGACTTCCTGGTTACACTGCAATAATCACAACAAATTGGTCCCTACCTTCATAGAACTCATTAAAATATGATAGTTATTTTATACATAAACCATAAAATATAAATTTCCAAATTATTTAAGAGTTGAATAGTCATAATCATAATGGAACTGAGTATGATAAGAACAAAATTGTATTATCTAGCTTGCTACCCATGTCAGCAGTATTATGTGGCAATCATATTTACAATTAAAACCTTTGTCTTATTACATATCTTTTAAACTTGCTCTGCTATTACAATTTTTTCCACCAGATGGTAGCCAATAAAAGCAGGAAGCAGAGAAATTAACAGAGTTAAAAGAAATAAAAGTAAACTGAAACAAAACTCAAATAAAAAAATTAATTATAGCTAGAGATATACTTATGCATGTAAAAATTCTATGTATCAAGTAAGTACAAACAACCATTTTTAAACTTCTTTTTTGAAACAAATATTGTTTTGATATCGATTTTATACAAATTCTTTAGGGTTAACTTGGATTTCTAGGCCACTGTGACTGTTAAATAATAATACAGAAAAATGCTCAATTTGAGCACTGGGATCAATGTTCATTTTTGAACAGATCATTCACAAACATATGAAAACAGACTTATCTTAAATATTCCTCAAGTCATTGCTTATTTAAAAGAAGCATTGTGATGTTCTAAAATATAATTTTTAGAATATGCTTTTTGTGACAGTTCTTTTAAAAATATCCATCCATCCTTCTTATCTTGTAAAAATCAGATACATGGAATTATTTCCTCTGTGTGGAGTCCTCTCCTCTAGCCTTGTTAGTCTTTGTTTGTACATGAAGTATTCATTATTTGCAGAAACCAATTATCATCCCTGTCTGGATACATTAAGATTTTTTCTACAAGTCTTTTCCTCTCTATCACATTTTAAGCAACAGTTAATATGAATTATTCATAGTTCCCATATTGTAGGAAAGTTTTTTTTTTATTAAATTTGATCTTAATAATAGTTATTACCCCAGTCATGGCAGTTTTATGAGTCTTCTTCAATGCCATTACCTGGAAAGATTTCAATCAAGAAATATAAAGGATGCAAATCAATTTCCATAATGAAATTAAACTGTACCATTACTCCTTCATCTCAGCAATAGAGATGATTGACAGCTTCTTCCTGATAGCTTGAGCAGATAAGATTCAGATACAGAAGCAGAGAATGGCAGATTATTTGCTCTTAAGAATTTCAGTGGCTTTTTCTTCATTGTTGCTATTTGGTGCTTGCTAATCTCACTGAAACATAATATTTAACTCAGAATTTGTATACAAATTTATTTTCAAGCATAGTATTTTTCTTGCCTAAAAGTAGTTGATTTTTCTCTAGTAGTTGTGATTATAGCGGAATAAACACAGTAGTAAGTGCTATGATACTGTTTTCCTCCTAATGACAGTGCAACCTCATTTTGTATAACAAAAATGCTATGTTATTGGGAGGAAAGAATGATGAGTTTTCTTCTGGGTGTCAATTTTTTAATAAAAATATCAGATTTTTATGGTAATAATTTTCTTCTAAGAAATATGTATCAGATTCTGCTCTCAAACAATGAAGGGAGGTGTTCAGTTAAGTTGGACTGTTAAGATTGCAGTTAGACTAAGAAATTTTCACAATGAGAGGTTACGATGTCTGTGAGCAGAATTGCTATGAATACATGCTGTATGTCCCCCGGTTTAGAAGAGAGGATCTGTAGACCTATGACCACACTCAGTTCTTCCTCAAACCACTGAGTGACTGAGCAGGTGACTGGAGTAGCAACCATTGAATTCCACTCCTCCCTAAAGGTATCCCAGGCTTTGAACATAATATGATATAGCAGCATTGATCTTTTACAAGAATGACTCTTCAACATTGTTTAAGGCAGTGGCACCAAACAGAGATCTTACAGCTTGATCCTTTATTGTTCTCTTCAACACATATCCACAGTTAATAACATTGGCTTAATATTTAAAATGTCTTCAGCTTAACGTCTTTACTTTTTTCATAACTTGTAGTTTCACAAATGCTTCTGTGTTTGGGGGTAGTATTAAAAATAATTAGAAACAAATTATTTTTAGTGAAGCAAGACAGAAAATTTAAAGTTCACTTGGCAGCAGTAATAGTCACCAGGTTTCATCATGTTAGCCCTACTTATCTTTCATGCGTTAACTTAAACTTTACTTCTTCTAGTCTTTAATGACTCTCAAATCTGGTATAGGAACCTCTTCTCTCTGTTTGTCTATATCTTAGTACTTGTCACCATGAACAGTTCCTGTTTAATTGTTTATGTCTATATCATACTATAAATACTTTCTAGCCAGAAATATTGTATATATATCCCATGTCTAGAACAATGACTAGTCAGTGCTTGCTTATTGATTTGAATGAATGGATTGATGGATGTACAAGTTACAAGGTAAGCAGCTTTCATAACTGATATGTGTATTCCAGAAAGATCTCCTCTAATCAATAAGCAGTTGTTCCTCTCCTGCTGTAAAACAGACGATAATGTTCGTTTTTGTAACTTATAGTGGGTTCATTTCTATGCTGTTCATCCTCTAGTTGAATTAATATCAGTAAGAGTTAGTATCATTCATGAAGCCATAAAATTAATTTGAATTTAATTTTTAAATCATGTTTATAAGATAAAAGTACATTTTAAAAACCAAAGGCTTATACAACATATGCACAAATTTTATATATTAAATTATTTTAATGTAAAATTTCCATACACTTAGAACTAGCTAAAAGTACTCTTAACAGCAAAATTAAATAACTAAATATCCTGCAAAGTTGTTGAATGAGGGTCACAAAATTAGACTTGATATGCCTAAAGAATAAAGAAAAAGAGTATCAAAATAATTTATGCCATTTTATTACTCATAAAGTAGAGCCATCAGACAGGTGGCTGAGTTGAGAGATGATTGAGCTATAAGCAGATTTTTCCCATGAAAACTGAAAGCAAAAGAAGGAGAGGCAGGAGAGGAGGAAGAGGAGGAGGAAGAGGAGAAAAGAAGAACAGTACAGGGCTTCCCTGGTGGTGCAGTGGTTGAGAGTCCACCTGCCAATGCAGGGGATAAGGGTTCGAGCCCTGGTCTGGGAAGATCCCACGTGCCGTGGAGCAACTAGGCCTGTGAGCCACAACTACTGAGCCTGCGCTCTGCAACAAGAGAGGCCGCGACAGTGAGAGGCCTGTGCACCACAATGAAGAGTGGCTCCCGCTTGCCACAACTAGAGAAAGCCCTCGCACAGAAACGAAGACCCAATACAGCCAAAAATAAATAAATAAATTAAGAAGAACAGTACATGTTACTACAAAGCTACAGTAATTATGGGAGTGTAGTACTGACATAAGAGTAGACATATAGATCAATGAAAAAGATTTTACAGTCTATCAAAAAAAAACACCTTACATTCATGGTCAATTAAATTTTGACAAAGGTGCCAAGATAATTCAATAGGGAAAAATAATATTTTCAACAAATGGTTTTCAGACAACACAATATCCACATGCAAAGACCTCACATCTTGTACCTCATACCATACACAAAAATTAGCTTAATGAGACCTAAATGTAAGCGCTAAAACTAGAAAATTCTCAGAAGAAAACAAAAGAGTAAATCTCAATGGCCTTGGATTAGGCAATGGTTAATATTATATATGAAACCAAAACCACAAGTGACAAAAGGGAAAAAAAGAGATAAATGGTACTTCATCAAATTTTAAAACTTCTATAAACACAATAAAGTGAAAAAACACCCCAATAGTTGAAAGAAGATTTTCCAATGATATATATAATAAGGGACTTGCTTCCAGCATAAAGAACTCTTACAATTCAACAATAATCAAATAAACTAATTTAAAATGAGCAACAGATTTGGATAGAGATTTCTTGAAAGAAGATATACAAACAGCCAATAAGCACAAGATGCTCAGCATCATTAGACGTTAGAGAAGCGTAAATCAAAGACCACAATGAGATACCATTTCACACTCACTAGAATGGTTATAATAAAATAAAGATGAGCAATAACAAGTGTTGGTGAAGATGTGGAGAAAGTGGAGAAATTGGAGTCCTCATAAATTGCTGCTGAGTATATAAAATGGTTCAGCTCCTTTGGAAAACAGCTTGGGAGTTCCTCAAAAAGTTAAACATAGAGTTACCATACAACCAGCAATGCTATTCCAAGAGAATAGAAAACATATGCCCATATAAAAATACGTAAATATTCACAGTAGCATTCTACATAATACCATAAATGTGGAAACAAGTCAAATATCCATCAACTGATGCATAAAGAAAATATACCCATAACATTGAATAATATTCAGCAATAATAAGGAATGAAGTACTTATACATGCTACTGTATGGATGAACCTGATATCATTACATTAATGGAAAGAAAACAGTGAGAAATGAACATATATTGTATGATTCTACTTATAGGAGAAGTCCAGAAAAAAAAAATTAGAGCAAATGGAACAACAACAACAAAAAACAGCAAGCAATATGATTTTAATCCAACCATATAAATAATCACTTGAAATGTGAATGATACAAAGATATCACTTAAAAGATTAGGACTGTGAGACCAAACTATACGTTCTCTAAAAGAAACTCACTTTAAATACGAAGACATAGATAGGTTATTTTTAATTATAAGAATTTTTAAATTTAAACTAAAATTTTAGAAATATTTATTAAACTATGTTTATAGAAAATGATGTAATGTCAATGTCTTAATGGAGTCAATAAAATAAAATACACAGCCTGGGTCACATTTCTTCCTTTTTTCAACTTTTTATATTTTAGTCAAACCACAGGGGATAACAGTAAACAGCACTGTGGAAAGCCTGATTTGAGATTCTACATTTTAATAACTCTTCATGTCAGTTTGTTGTTGTTGGATTTTTTTTCTTTATTTATCTTGCTTTCTTCTTTCCTCAATATCAGGGGAATCCAACTGCTTCAGTTTCTGCAAAGTGCATTCTAAAGCCTCCTTTCCCTTGTAGCAACAAAGACAGAGTACTCAAAATACACTGTGAGAATTTTTAAAATTAATATCCTGAATGTCATTATAAGCAGTTTATTCTAAATCAAATTGAGTGGCTTCTGTATAAAAAAATCATTAACAGCCAACACTATTACTACACACAGTAGATAGAAAATTTACTTACCTTTTTATGTTTGCTATAATATTTGCCAGACAGAGAAAGACAAGTATCAACATGATATCGCTTGTATGTGGAATCTAAAAAAATGGTACAAATGAACTTATTTACAAAACAGAAATAGAGTCACATATGTAGATAACAAACTTACAGTTACCAAGGGGGGAATGGAGGGGAGGGATAAATTGGGAGATTGGGATTGACATATATACACTATTATATATAAAATAGGTAACTAATAAGAACCTACTGTACAGCACAGGGAACACTACTCAATACTCTGTAATGACCTATATGGGAAAAGAATCTAAAAAAGAGTAGATATATGTGTATGTATAACTGATTCACTTTGCTGTACAGCTAAAACTAACACAACATTGTAAATCAAGTATACTCAATAAAAATTAATTTAAAAAATAAAATAAAATCTGGCATTGAAGAAATCTGACAGCAAAGTAAAAATAAGTCACTGTATCTTCCCTTTACCTGACTTCCATGTGGAGATGTTTCTAGATGAAAAATAAAATGGACTACAAATAAGCAGCAGCTATTTTCTCAGCCAATTCAGTTTTGAAATTCTCTGATAGGTGATGTGCCCTTTGTGTTTGTTCATCTTGAAAATTCGTCTTAGTTTATATATTTCACTTTCTCAGATATTAAAAGAACCTCTGATGGTCCATGCAATTTCTGCTACTCGATTGAATGATTAGCCAGCACTGGAGGAACATCTTGTGTCTGGCTGCTTTGCTGAAAATGCTTTTCCTTTTCATATGGAAAAAAATCAGTTTAAACAAGTCAACCTTATCCAAATATATTATTATTCAAGAGTCTTTGCAGTTGACTTTATTTTTAATATTTATAGACTAATGGATGACAATATAACTAAAAAATACATTTGTAGTGCAATTTTCTAAAGATTTACTCAACTGAAACACTTGTTTTGAAAGAAAGTAAGGTTTATAAAGAATCCCTAAATCTTTTGTGAATTCTATTAGGCATGAAATAATGTTATCATTTATTCAGTGAAGTCTGACTATAGACAGATGAGAATCTGCTAACAAAAGGAAAAGTAAATGTGTAAAAATTTCCCTAGGAAGCTTCTGAAAACATAAATATTTTCCTAGCAGAATGTCTATAAAGTACTAAGCAGTTTGAGCACAGTCACAACCAAATGAAATCCCTCAGATATCTAGGTTACTTCTGACCTGGATCTATTAATAAAGAAACTATAAATATTCTTCAGATTTGCCAAATAGGTTGGCTGAACAGCTGGTTTTGACAGTTGTGTTTTTTTCCCTATTTTGTTTGCTTGTTTATCCTTCCATATATACTGACATGGCAGTGCAAGTGAAATTCATTTACACAAAGTAGAATTTTTTTTCTTTTAAAAAACCAAAGAATCACTATGTGCTAATTAATATTAAATGAAAGTATTACTGAATTGTATGCTATTTTGAAGGCAAATGTTATAAAGGTGTGGTGTTTGTGTGTGCAAGTATGTGTATGGGTGTGTACGTGCATGTTAACACCACATTCATCAGTTCTGGCAAGTAGCTTAAGCTTGTAGAAATATAAAATTTCTCTCTATGATCACTAGGAGTACTCATATTAAAGACGGTAGAATCTGCTATTTACTCTCCCTGGTCAATCATAAACTTAATCCAGAAAGAAAACAGTGTTTTCTTTCTTTAATCCCAGAAAGAGTATTATAAACAGTACAAAGCTAATTTCAAAAAATGAATTAAACACATGATATTTGTATTTAAAAAACAATATGTACAAATAAAGTAACATTTTGTTATCAATGTATTCATTTGCATATTTTATAATATTTTGTAATATTTAAAATATTTGAATATGAAAAATTATGGTTTGGCATTAAAACTTATGGCTTTATCAGATTTTGGAAGAATTATATTAAATGAATTTTTGATCAGTGTTTCAATATTTGAGATAATTCATGTATAAAAAGTTGAAGTTATTATAGTTCCAGCTCTGTGATTAGTATTACATTTTAGAAAAGAGTTTCGACAGAATGATATCTAGGGAATTCCCTGGCAGTCCAGTAGTTAGGACTCCGTGTTTTCCCTGCTGAGGGCCCAGGTTCAATCCCTGGTTAGAGAACTAAGATCCTGCAAGCTGCAAGGTGTGGCCAAAAAAAAAGAAACGAATGATACCTCATAAGTGGAGTATTAAACAATTCACCAATAAAAATGTGTTGAATATTCCTTTCCACATAGAAAAAAGTTCCCTGGAGTATTCTAAAATATCAAGAACAATATGTAGAATTGAAGAGTTGAAAACACATATCAGGACTGAGCAAACATCTTATTATTCAAGGATAAATTAATATTTTTAAAATAATAAGAACACGGCCTTGGTGATGGTAGGAAAAATGTGGCTTCAGAAAAAGCACTACAGACACATTTAGGAAGTATTTGTTCTAATTCACAACAGAATTCAAGAAAGCATGAAATCTATAAAACCAATGGTGGAAGACTAGAACACAATAATAAAGCCATTCAAACAAAGATAAAAAGAGAGCTGATGAGAAGTGGTAGGCAAAAATAGGGATGTTTCAAGACTCAAGCAATGAAAATAAAGAAAGGAAAACAATGAGATTCTTCAAGTCATATTAGATTCAAAAATATATAATCATCATTTTTAAAAATACCATTATTATATAAAAGGTCAAAATCAGGAAGGCCTTCAGATTACAAAGACAAGGTCAAAAACGTGAAGAAACTTATTCAAATGTAGGAGAGGTAATATGAATTCGAATTATGAATTACTGGTATTTCTGATGAATAAAATAAATTCATAGAGAATAATAATAGTAACATAAGTAATCATTTTCTGCATTAACTAAATTCCTAATCTTGCATATTTATAAGCATCAATTCAGGGAAGATTCATGGTTACAAACAAATCTGTTGACCTTAGATTTATTCATAATAATAAATGCCAGGAAAAAAAGAAAAAAGGTACATATCTCTGAGAGGAAGTTTCAGAGGTTCAAGAATTTATGCTATTTTTTATTTATGACAAGGCAATAAAATATATGATATGCAAGAGTCAGAATCCTTGAAAAAAGATTATTAAAAACAAATGACACCAACAAAAAATTAACTCATTTTAAAAAGTCAGAATTGAAGAAGTTGTACATTGCAGATGATGTAATTTAATAAAATAATACTCTCGGGCAAAAAGTAAAACACCTCAAGTCTGACTATCCTCAAACATCTATCAAGCTCAAAATAAGTATAAAACAGTATACATGAAATGAATAAAACACCTATATTATAGAGTAAACTAGGACATATTAACCAGTTAATCATATTAATCCAAGAAATACTTTTGAAGATCTGTTAGAAAATTCCCAGAGGGCACCATATTAATAGCAAAACCCAGTATATTCATTTTTTAGGGATGACATAACAAAGTAGCACACACTGGGTGGCTTAAAACAAGAGAAATTTATTGTCTCACGGTTCTGGAGGCTAAGAGTCTAAAATCAAGGTGTTGGCAGGATCATACTCCCCCTAAAACTGTAGGGGAGAGGAATGTTTCCTTGATTCTTCGTAGCTTCTGGTGGTCTGCCCACTGTCTTTGGCATCCCTTGGCTTGCAACTTGCACAACTTCAATCTCCACATTCATTGTCACATGGCATTCTCCCTATGTATCTCTGGGTCTTCAGATGTTCATATTCTTATAAGGATACCAGTCATATTGGGTTAGCAGCCCACCCTATACCAGTATGACCTCATCTTAACTTAAGTAATTATATGTTCAACGACCCTATTTCTAGATAAGATTGCACTCTGATGTAGTAGGAGTTAGGGCTTCAAAATATCTTTTTGGGAGGTGGACACAATTCTACCCAGAACACTTTAGGTTGGCCAAAAACACATTGCTTCACACAGAAAGAAAGGGAGAGGAGGGAATGAAGTTCGTAGACCCTGTTTTGATTTCCTACTCTTTACCTCATTGGTGAGGGAGGTTTTCCCATCCTACAGTTATGGGGATGGCCAAGCACATGACACCCAACCCTAGACAGATGAGATCAACAATATTTTAGTCGCACACACTCACAACCAAGGGGTGGAACACACCACACAATGTAGGGCCACATAAGGATTGCACATGGGAACAGAGTGAACAAGAGAAATTATGGGAAGCAGGCTTTGTAGTAACAAGAGGATGAGGTGACCCCTGGTTACCACAGGAAGACATGTTGGCTTGTTTGAATAATTCCATGGACTGGCAAGGAACTGAAGCCTGCCACTCAGAGATAAGCAGGCACTATGCCCAGTCCCAATAATAAGGAAACATTTAGCCAGAAGATCTTACACATGGGAGCAAAGTATGTGGAGTGACCTGCAGTTAGACCATTTGATTTTATCAGGTAACAAGACAGCACTTATTACTGAAACTTAATTTCAGGCCTCATAGCAAACTGACATGTGACGTCTTGACTTCAATTTAAACCTTAGTAATAACTGAGACTTTTAGGGAGCAGGAGAATTGCCTTCTTAGGAAGTGAACTAGGCACTTAAACAGGAGGAAGGAGGCAACATGGTGAGATGGTCAACAAAAACATGAACTTTAGAGATGTAGCCCTTTATAGACAATAAAGGCAATTGAGGGAACTGTGTAATATTGGGGTAGGGAATGCAAGTCACCAGAGGGCATGAATTATATTAATAAATACCTGTGGCAATAGTGACACCAGCAGGGGGGTCAATTTGCTATTTTGTAACTTAAATAAGAGTTCTTTGAGGAGCCCATTTAATTGCTTCTCAATTAAACCAGCTGCCTGAGACTGGAGACACAAACTTTCCATTGAATGCTTTCTGCAAGATCCCAGCATCTTGTTTTCTGAGAAATGAAATGATTACCTTGGTTACTATCAGTAACATCTGGAAATCCTCCAAAGGGTAGGAGAAGTGTCATGGTGAGGCCTTGTATTGTGCCCTTGGTATATGTAGAAACATGTGTTATCTTGATTTATATTTTGGGTATTTTCGAGGAAAAAGATTCACAGAGTTCTTTTGCCCAAGTGTGCAAATCTTAGGCAATGGCCAATAGTTGGTTAAAATGTGAAGATAAATCCATTTTTTGGCAAAATGATCCACTGCTAAGATTGCTGCCTAAAGTTTGAGCAATTGTGCTGACGCTGGATCTTGTCCTTTATCAGGACATCTAGTTAAGGGATGGAAAGCAGCAACATTCTACTAAGCTCCACCATGTATAATGGTGTCAATGCCATTGGTAAAGTCCACAAACTAAACTCCTTTCGTTACTACTCAATTCATCTCAAGAGGCTCTCCAAGTAGGCAGGAAACCTAGTAGAGAGTTGACCTCCTCCAGTACTACAATATCTGGCAAGGGACTAAGCACAGGGGAGGTCACCTCCTTCTGCAGGTGAGATATGCCAGAGGATCCAGGTTTGACTCCATCCTATAGCAAGGAAGCCTCAGTGGCTGTGTTGAGCTTGTGGGGTGCTGCTTGCATGACCTAAAGCATAACTGGCAGCTGAATGCAGAAGGCCACAGACTGAAAACCTGTGAAAGCTTCTACTTCCAGGAGATCCCAGTACATGTTTAACAATTACAGCTCTAATGGCATACAGGATGGGGCTGAGGAGGGCAGTTTCTTGCATTAGAAACCTAAGAACATTGTACAGCCATCATGGGTGGTCTAGAGATTTCAGAAAGTGTGAGAGGAGACTGGTAAAACCTCTACAATGAAGGAGTCTCAGGAGCACTAATGGGAGTGTCTTTTGTACAGCAATTTAGGAAGATTCTAGAGTCTTGGGCGGAGGATGATCCATTCAAGATGGGCTGATTTGCAAGTTAAGAACATTGATGGGCTTAAGTAAAATTTGTAAACACGGAATATGTCATCTCAGAGTCAAAAAAGGCCTAAAAGAAGTTGAGAGCAAGTCAATAGCTGTTTCTTGACAATGTCAGGGATGGAAGGAAATTTTGTTCACCAAATAATATTCAGTAATTTATCCAAGGTGGTACGATCTTGCACTGTTTGTGGGGCAATGGCCCATCCACTTTTTTATAAGGTCTTTTGTAAGTATCCGTATGCCCTTAATAAGTATGTCAAATGAAACTCTTTGGATGAAGATATCAATATAATGTCATATTTGTGCTCCTGGAGAGTGTTGAATGCAGTTAGGATGTTGCCTGCAAAGATTGTGTATGATGAAAGAAGTGTTGAGTTACTCCAACAAGTAGCCAGGTAAAGGTGTATTGTGCCTCTAAAGGTAAAGATGAACATAGGCTGAGAGCCTGTTGAAACAGGCATTGAACAGAGAATATTAGGTGAATCTATAACAGAAAATATTTACTGAATGCAAATTGGATGAAGTCAGTAAATTCAAATGTTTTGGATATGGGGGTCATAATGGGTGGGACCACAGCAAGGCTGCAGTAATTTACTGTGAAAAAATTTTCTTCTTTCCAGGTTTTAAGAGCTGGACATATGGGACTGTTAAGGAAAGCAGTGAAGTAGTGGGGCTATTAACCCCTTCACTAATTAGGTTTTATATAATATCTTTCAATCCTCGAAGGCCCTCTTTTAATTTATATTGGACTGTATTAACTATTTTAACAGAGGGCAGCAGGCCAGGGGTGGGAAGGCACTTCAAAGAGTCCCATTTTGTAAGACAACTGGTACGTGCCAAAAGACTTAATTTTACTTTGTTACTCAATGTGTCAGAGCATTCATGCCCACTTTGAGAATGTCCTAAAATTAAGGCAATGGGTTTTATCACCATGGCAGGGTAATACTTCTGCTGGTTAAGGTAAGGCATATATATTTGTCTTCCATTTTATATTCAGTAACCACCCCCCCAAGATTATTGTGGGTACCTTGTTTAAATTTAGTGAAATTAACAGATATAATTGTAATTTGAGTTCTACTCTTGATTAAGACCATGAAGGTTAGACAGTTAGTGCATTTCAGTAGATGTTAAAGTTAATTTAGAACCTATACTGTAGCGGTCCAAAAGCCAATCAATACCTTTTTATCTTTGTGTATAAATTATTTTAGCAAATTTTGGCTTTCCAATTGGGTTAAATTGTGGAGGCTTTTTTCAGTTTAATTGTTTGTTTTCTCTTCTTGAATACAGTTCTCTTTCTTACTTTCATTCTTTTTTCTTCTTCTTTTTGCTCACTGAATATACTTGGGTGAGGAAGGGTTGTATCATTCTAATATTCATAAATTTGTTGCTCCAGACAGCCTCAAATATGTATCCTCGGAGTAAAGGACCTCCCCTACGGCAATGGTTGCTTTATGGTGTTTGAAAACCCCAAACTTAAGTCAGGTTTGAATTAACCCTTTGACTGTGCCATAGTGGTACCATGATTCTTCATTTGTTTGTTTCCTATAACCCTGAGGATTAGGTTCTTTATTTCAACAGAGGAAAAGACAGGCCCAGTGGAAGAACTCAGAGTCCACAACCCTGAGATTGGCAAATTGTTGATGGAAGAGTCTTGAAGTCTCCAACTATAACAGTGGTTTTGATTCATCAGATTTTGATTCATGTATTTTGTTAGGTATATAGACATTTAGGATTGCTGTCTCTTGTCAAAAATTCAACCCCAGCATCATTAGGTAATGTCCCTCTTTATCCCTGGTTATAGTCCTTGTTCTAAACTCTGCTTGGTATGATATCAATATAGCCACACTAGATTTAACTGGTGAGTGTTTGCATGCATTTCTTTTTCCATCCTTTTGCTTTTAACATTTCTGTATCTTTATATTTTGAGAGGCTTTTCTGTTGGCTGCATACACCTAAGTATGAATTTCATATTACAGTTGGCATTCTTTGTCTTTTAATTGGTGTCTTTAGACCATGTACATGTAAAATAATCTTATATGGTTAGATTAAAATCTATCTTGCTAGTTGTTTTCTAATATTTTCCATAATTTTCTTCCTTTTTTCTTGTTTTATTCCTATCTTTGTACTCATTGTGTATTTTTTGATTTTTCCATAACTGGACTATTATTCATACCTATTTAAAAAATTATAGTGACTCTCCTAAGATTTTCAATTTACAGTTTTCATTAATCAATTTATTGTCTAGTAATAGTATCTTACTTTGCATATAGCACAAAAATTAAAAGTTAGAATTTTCAAAATACAATCATAAAAATATATACTTAGAAAACTCATGCTATATGATTTCAAGTCATGGATTACAGCTACAGTAATCAAGAGAATATGACACTGACAACAAGGTGTACAGTAGAGTCTAAAGAGTAGAAACACATATGTACGTGATGTCTCCAAATATAACTGTGGATTTGTCTGTATGTCTATTAATAAAAATGGAATACAACAGGAATAATAGTGAAACCATTAAACAAATTGAAATAGAAGTTGAAAATTCATTTGTACAAACTTTAGTACTATAAATTTCATAGGCAGTTGTTGACAAGTACTCAAAGAAGAGAAAATGAAAACAAATATTTTCAAACTATGGAAATACAGAAAAACTTCATAGACATGGCTGCATATGGGACAATCAAAGTACCATCACAGTAAAAGAAGTATAAGAATCTCACTTACGAAAATAAATGTAAAATAAACCAGCAACATGTAATGATATGATCATTCAGTATAGATCTCACAGGATTCTGGCCATAGTAGAAACTGAAAAGTAGCCAAAATCTGCCCATATGTAGCATAAAACATGGCTCAAAGGCATTGTACTGACCCACATATGTGTTTCCAAACAAAACTGTTAAAAGACATAATAATCCAGACATTTTTATTGCAATATCTACTATCTCCAGCATCAAATAAAAATTACTAGTCATATAACCAAGCAGTAAATTCAACCCATAATCAAAGAAAAAACATATTCAACAGAAAAAGTTGAATAATAGAAATTATGGAACTATTAGACAAGAATGTTAAAATGGCTATTACAACTGCATATACTTATTTAAAAAGAAACATACATATAATGAAGAGAGAAGTAGAAAAAATAAAAAGAACTAAATGGAATTTCATGTCAAAAATACAATATCTGAAATTATTAAATCATTGTAGGAGAAGATATTTATAAAACATAAAAGAGAATAATAAAGTCTGAAAGAAGTGGTCTAACATATGAATAATTATTGTCCTAGAAAGAAAAGAGGAAGAAAGAAGACAGAAGAAATATTTTTTTAAATAGTGGGCAATTTTTTTTCAAATTTGAAGAAAATATACATCAAAAGACTCAAGAAACTAAGTAAGTTCCAAACAAGATAAACACCCACACAGGAATAAGACCCACCCTGCTGCGACACACACACACACACACACACACACACACACACACACACACACAGGCATATTATAATGCAATTGCTGAAAACGTGATAAGAAAAATCTCCAAAAGAGCTAAATGAAGAAAATAATATCACATACAGAGGGACACATATAATGTTGTCCCCTGCCAATGTCGCCTCTGGTCCGGGAAGATCCCACATGCCACGGAGCAACTAAGCCTGTGCACCACAACTACTGAGCCTGTGCTCTAGAGGCTGCAAGCCACAACTAGTGAGCCCACGTGCCACAACTACTGAAGCCACGCACCTAGAGCTTGTGCTCTGCAACAAGAGAAGCCACCACAATGAGAGAAGCCTGTGCACCGCAACGAAGAGTAGTCCCCACTCCCCGCAACTAGAGAAAGCCTGCATGCAGCAACGAAGACCCAACGCGGCCAAAAATAAATAAATAAATATTTTTAAAAAAAGTTCTTCAGCAGAAGGAAAAGATAACAGACGGAAACTTGTATCTATACTAAAGAGTAAAGAGGGTCAAAATCGTGAATATGTAAATATACACAATTTTGTTCTCTCACTTATAATTTCTATAGGAGATAATTTATTTTCAAGCAAAAATAACATATTTTGATGTTCAAAAGCATGTAGAAGATAAATGTATGACAGCTGTATCATGAAGGATAGTAGGAAGGAAATGAAACTATACTACTATAGTGATCTCATGTTATAGAAGTGCTACATAATAATTTGAAGATAAACTTTGATACAGCATATAATATAAACCTGAGATTAACCAATGATAAGTAAAACAAAGAAGCTAATAGTGGGAATAAAAATAGAATAACAAATGTTCAATTAATACAAAATATAGCATAACCAATAAGAAAGAATAAAGAACACAGTGGACATCTATAATATATAAAGCAATATGATGTATTTAAATCCAACCAATTAAAAGATAGAGACTATCAAAATAGATAGATTGTCAGACTGGCCTAAAACACCCAACTATATACTGGTTACAAGAAATGCACCTTAAATACAAACACAGCAATCAGTTAAAATTAAAGTAACTGAAAAAGATATATGAACACTAAGATTAAGAATTCTGAAGTGTCTGTATTAACAACAGACATAATAGACTTCAGAACAAGTAACATCACTAGTGATAAAGAGCAATATTTCCTATGAAAGGGGCCATCCATCAAAAAGTCTTAATGATCCTAAATGTATATGTATTTACCAGAACTTCATATGTATGAAGCAAAAACTAACAGAACAGAAAGGAAGAATGCATAAATCCCAATTAAAGTAAAAGAGTTTAACACTTTAATGGAAGCAACTCATAGAACAAGTGGATAGAAAAGATCAGTTAAAGAAGACTCTGAAACAACAATTGTATTATTAGGCCTAATTGACATTTATAGAATACTCCAGCCAACAACAGCAACAGCCAGATTATTTTCAAGTACCTGTGAACACTAACCAATTTAGCCCATGTTCTGTCCAAAACAATAAATTGGAAAGGATGAAATAATACAAAGTATGAGTTCTGAAAATAATAGAGCTGCTTTCAGAAATCTAAAACAGAATGATATTTGGAATATTCATAAACACATCTCTAAATAACCTTTGGGGCAAGAAATAAATCAGTAGGGAAATTATAAAATATTTTGAATTGAATAAAAATAAAAACACAACATATCAAAATTGATGAGATGCTGCCAAAGAGTTACTCAAAAGGAGTTTGTGGCTTTGAGTGGTATAAATTACATTAGAGATGATCTAAAATTAATGATATAAGCTTCAACACAAAATAAGAAAATCAAAATAGAAAATTAAGACCAAAGTAAAAGGACAGAAAAGAATAATAAAAGAAAAAAGCATAAATCAACAAAAAAGAAACTAAACAATAGAGAAATCAAAGAAAACAAAGTTTTTCTTTTAAAAAATCTATAAAATTGATCACACACAAAAAAGAAGATAAATCAACATCAGGAATTAAAAAAGAGTTATAACTATAGATCATATAGACAATGAAATATTAACAAGGGAATATTATGAAAACTTTTATGAAAATACGCTTGACAATTTTATTGAAATGAACAAGAAATAAATTTATAATTTTATTAAGTTTAATAAAACAGTTTTATTAAATGTATAAATCTAATAAAATAAATAAATTCCCAAAAGATAATGCAGCAATAAATAAATAATCCGAAGGGCCCCATTTCTATCAAATAACCTGACTTCATAATTGAAAATCCTCCCATAAAAAACTCTTCCAGGCCTGGATGACTTCATTGGAGAATTTTATCAGACATTTAAGGAAAGAAATAATATCAGTCATGTAAAAGGAATAATCATATTCCATTGTACATTAAAATTGTATAACATTAAAATTTCAGTATCTGTCGTTTGACTGAGACTCAGCCACATTTTTCTGTTTATTTATGTGTTATATATATGACTCCTTTCAGAGCACAATGGGAGAGTTGAGTAGTTGCAAAGAGACCATATGTGGTGAGGTCATTGCTTACCACTGCTGCTTGGTACACACCACAAATCGAGAGTGATGCAGTTAAAATAAATAAATAAATAAAAATAAAGCGTGATGCAGGTATCACACAATGCTTTTCAGAAAAGTTATCTGTGCCCTTTTTTATAAGAAAAATTGAAAATTCACTTCTCTCTCACAAAATGCACAAAAATAAATTCTAATTGAATTGTATATCTAAATTTGAAAATACACACACAAGCACAAACATACAGAAAATATCGATAAGTTTTACTGAATAAAATTTGAGAAATTCTATTCTTTAAAACCCAGCTTGCAATATGTAGAACTTACAAACTGCATCCAGTACACATATGAAGAAGTCTTTAAAATAAATAAAAGACATATCATCCCAAAGAAATATCTATCATATATGAAATTTGAGTATGCAGTTCACAAAAGATAGTAAGCAAATGGCCAATAAATTATGAAAAGGTACTCAACTTCATTAGAAATCATTAAAATAAAATTAAAACCATAATACACTTCCAGTACCTTCTTATTAAAATGTCTAATATTAAATAGACTGACAATGCAAATGGTGGTTAGGATGTACTCTTGTATTTTTCTGGTCATAGTGTGTTTTGGTTAAATCACTTTAAAAAAGAAACTGACATTTTCTACTAAATTTGAGTAGTTGAACTAGCATTCCACTCCTGAGTTATATCCAACAGAAATGTGTATACATGTGCATTAAAAGACATGTACGTGCACATTCATAGCAAAATTTTTCATAATATCTCTACATTGGAAGGAACTCAAGATATGTCTAATAGAAAAAATAAATGAACTGTGGTATATTTACACTATGGAACACTATATAACAATGAAAATAAATGAACAATTGTAGTGTGAAACAGCATGGGAGAGTCTCACAAAATAATGATTAAGAAATGACTACATGTGGTAGCTCTATTTTTAGTTTTTTAAGGAATCTCCACACTATTATATAGCACAGGGAACTCTACTCAGTGCTCTGCGGTGGCCTAAATGGGAAGGAAATCTAAAAAAGAGTGGATATATGTATATGTATAACTGATTCACTTTGCTGTACAGCAGAAGCTAACACAACAATGTAAAGCAACTATATTTCCATAAAAAAAAGAGAGAGAGAAAAGAAATTAATCGAGACACAAAAAATACCCCTATATGATTCTATTAATATAAAGCTTAACAACAGGCCAATAATATTTTGTTAGAAGTTAGAATAATTGGAAATTGGACATGGAAGATTAGTGATTAGGAGGCAACATGAAATGAGCTTCCCAAGTGCTCATATTTTGTGCCCTATGTGGAAGTTGCAAAAGTTCTTTCACATTACAACCCATTAACCCAGATGTATGCATAGTTGTGCACTTTTCTGTATGTGTGTTATATTTCTAAAATATTTTAATTGTAAAATAGTGTAATGATTTGAAATAATAAGACTCTTTTAGGGGTATAGTAACTGTGGGTTGTAGTATAATGATATTAATTGAATCACTATTTATACAACTTTCTATCTTTATATTTGTAAATTAGGTCTACATATATCAAATGGTTTCCTCAAAGCATAATGCATCCAATCATTTTTGAAATACTGATAGGGAATACTCTCAATATACTGTAAAGGAATAATTTACATTCAATAAGACAACTATTTAAGGTCAGTAAGCTTTGCAATTTCCTTTCTCTAGAATGAGTAGTTTCCCTCTTCTACCCTCTGAAAAAATAAAATCCACATAGCTAATTCATCCGTAAATTTTTTGCTTGTTATACTGATCATGAGTAGTTCCTTCCATATCAACGCACATCTATGATCCCATGTACGGTGAGCACAGAGCCTGCATAGCTATTACAGACTAGTCATCTGGAAATCTCTTTCAGAATTCAAACACAATCCAAAAACACTGATCTACTTTGTTTCATAGTAGTATACAAACCTACAGATTATAGAAATCTAAGCATACAAGTATACTTTAGCTGCACCCTTTCAAAAACCAGAAAATTTATACATGTAAATGCTAATAATATCAACTTCTACTTCTGCTATATAATTATATAATATATATTTATTCTTTCTCAAACTGTACCACATTCAACCTTTCCTCAATAAAGCTTACTTATTGTTTTAAAACAATCACTGCATTAGTTCTCCTTAGTTGAGATATGAAAAGTTTTTATTTTGTAAACAAAATATATAAAATAATTAGCTAAGGTCAAGCTTTTATTTTGCTGTTTCTACAAAGGAGGAATAATAATAATATATATCTGATATGATATCCAATAAAAAAAACATATGCTGGGCTTCCATGGTGGCGCAGTGGTTGAGAATCCGCCTGCCGATGCAGGGGACACGGGTTCGTGCCCCAGTCCGGGAAAATCCCACATGCTGCGGAGCGGCTAGGCCTGTGAGCCATGGCCGCTGGGCCTGCGCGTCCGGAACCTGTGCTCCGCAACGGGAGAGGCCACAACAGTGAGAGGCCCGCGAACAACAACAACAAAAAAAAAGAAACATACGCTAAGTATATTGAAGATCATATATGAGCTTCCTTATTAGGAAATGGATCACTGATGAAAGGCAAATAAATTGCTACAGTTGTTATTGTAAAGTAATTCTGAAATCACACTTTTCTGATCAATATCTTTACCATTTATTGCCCCTAAATCGAAACACAGTATAATAAGCTCTCTAGAATTGAAATATTTAATTTAGTCACAGTAAATCTAAATAATATACCTATATAATCAGAGAAAACCAAAATATACTCAGAGAAAGTATGTTTCTAGTAATGACTTGATGATGATTATTTTGTACAAATAGAAAACATACAAATACAGAAAATATCATTAAAAAACTCTGCGATGCACCTCTCTCAGAGATTTTTGTTTGTTTTTGTTTTTGTTTTTTGCAGTACACGGGCCTCTCACTGTCGTGGCCTCTCCCGTTGCGGAGCACAGGCTCCGGACGCGCAGGCTCAGCGGCCATGGCTCACGGGTCCAGCTGCTCCGCGGCATGTGGGATCTTCCCGGACCGGGGCACGAACCCGTGTCCCCTGCATCAGCAGGCGGACTCTCAACCACTGCGCCACCAGGGAAGCCCTCTCTCAGAGATATGAATGAGATTTCCTCACAGGTAAAGCTGTACCATGAAGACCAAGGAGAACACTTGTGAAGATGTGTATTTTGGGGTTTTCAACAAAGTTACTATAAATATTAAATAAACAAACAAACAAAAACTAAGGAACAGCTTTACACTTTGTATAATATGGTACTCTTTGAGATAAAACATTTCTTCTCAGCTAAAACAGTCAAACTGATTTTGAGCAAAATGGAATTTTTTTAAATACCCTGTTTCTTTGACTTTTATACATGTTAATAGTAAAGATTTTTCAAATTCCATTTTTCATAATTTCTCAAAGGGATTGCTCTTAGGTAGTCTTGATCTATCCTGTATTTTCAATTGTCCCTTCCTTACTCAGTCATTCACACCAGTATACTGACATGCTCTGTTTTTGAAAAAAGAAAAATAAATTAAAACATATCAGAAAAAATTTCACCCTCTTCATTCCTATACCTCCCTCTAGGTATACTATTAAATCTCTCAAAAATGTGGTCAACGTACGCTTTTTCCACTTCCTCTTTACTTTTCTAGTCCACTTTTGGAAAAGGAATAATAATGTATGTCTTCACTTTTCTTTCTACCTCTCCACACATTTTCACTTCCAAATTTCTTTTATTTATTACTTTATACTTACTATGTGAGATTAATAGCATTTACATTTTGTGATCATTGCAGTTTTTCTGTACTCTATTGATAGATTCAATCTAAAAGTTGAAAATAAATGATATTCACATTATTTTTACTACAGAAATATCATTGATTACAGAGCTAACCCATTTCCTTTGCTAATTTTCAAATGATGCAGCATCTATTCTATTAAAGAAAATGTTCTAAGTTCTTATAGTCTGCCAATTGCTCAAAATTTTTAAATTCGTTTTGTATATGCACCTTAGCTTTTTTCAAGTCCCCGCACCAAACTCCAATGATTCCCTACTATCTTCCGTTTTAATCTTGAAAAAATATTATATAACTCCTTCCCTATATCACCAATAATTTATAGTGCTTGCTTATTTTCTTTGTGGATTGAAATCCATAACGATCTTCTTAAATATATCTTGGAAATACACTGATTTTGTGTTCCAAGTTGTACCTCTTGTTTTCTATTTCACTTGCATAGAATCATCTTGAAATTTCTTTCCAGTAAACTTTTCTTGATTTTCCACTTTGTTCTTTTCTCATACTTGCTAAAGAAGCTTCGTAAAATAGATTCATGTCCAAAATTTTGTGTCTCTAGATATCTGAGTAAAACTAATTGAAAGCCTGACTGCTTACAGAATTTTAGCTTAAAAAAATCACTTTCCCTCGGAATACCTAAGGATGTATTGCAGCATCCACAGTATTATAGCATTTAATATTGCTGATGAGTAATCGGATTCCAGTTGGATTCTTGTATCTTTTTTAGGTTACCCACATTTTTTCCTGGAAACATTTCATTGTTCTTGCTTTTACTTTTTCTCTGAAAATGCTATACTTCCTTTAGCCAAATCTGAAGTACATTTATTATTTTCTGTTATTTAATCTCTCAGAAGTATTTGCCAGAATTTAGCACCCCATCCTTATTGAAACATTCTGATCTTCTGGCTTTTAAAGTAACATATTCCATTCAGAAAATGAAACTACGAAGTCCTCAAACCCTTAGGCATTTATGCCTCCTCATTTTAGTGGAGCCTCACAAAACAATCTTGAAAATGACATTTAGTAGTGAAATAGAATTGCTCATTGCCAGGTCTTAGGAAAAAAGCCAGAACTCATTTGCATAAAAATGCCTAAGGTTACCAACATCAAATCAAGGCTTGACAGGTACATATACTGTACTCTAAAAAAATGTTTACCACCTTGGCTTAGCCAGTGACCTCTGGCAATAGATAGGTTGCTTGATTCTATTTATTTATTTATTTATTTGAAGTAGAGTTAATTTATTACAATATATTAGTTTTAGGTGTACCATGGGTTACTTGATTCTTGGGGAGTATCCTCAATGTTTCTGTTTTGTGTGTTTAAACATTTCAATTTTTAGAGCAGTTTTAGGTTCACAGCAAAATTGAGTAAAAAGTAAGTCTCTCCTCTCTGTGAATCAACTACATGTCAATAAAAAAGTAAGCCTCTCCTTTTATCAACATCACCCACGAGAAAGGTAGGGTTCGTTAAAATTGATGAACCTACACTGACATATCATAATCACCCAGAATCAACAGTATAAATCATGATTCACTCTTGGGGTTGTACATTGTATGGCTTTGGACAAATGTATGACATGTATCCATCATTATATTATCAGACAAAGTAGTTTCACTATCCTAAAAATCCTCTGTGTTCCCCCTTTTTGTCCCTCCCCAACCCCCAACTCCTAGCAACCTCTGATCTTTTTACTGTCTCCATAGTTTTGTCTTTTTCAAAATGTCATTTAGTTGGACTCCTCACAATGGCTTCTTTCACTTAGTAATGTGCATTTAAGGCTCTTCTGTGTCCTTTCATGGCTTGATAGCTCATTTTTTCTTTTTAGTTCTAATATTCCATTGTCTGGATATATCACAGTTTATTTACCCATTCATCTAATACAGATGTGACATCTTGGTTGCTTCCAAGTTTGGACAACTATGAATAAAGCTACTATAAACATCACTGTGCAAGTTTTTGTGTAGACATAAGTTTTCAGCTCCTTTTGGTAATATCAAGGAGCCTGATTGCTGGATTATATGGTAAGAGTATGTTTAGTTTTATAAGGACGTACCAAACTATCTTCCATAGTGGCTGTACCATTTTGTGTTCCTACCAGCAATGATGAGAATTACTGTTGCTCCACATTTGGTGCTGTGAGTGTCCTGGATTTTGGCCATTCTAATAGGTGTGTAGTGCTATTTCATTGTTTTAATTTGTATTTCACTGAAAACATGTGACATGAAGCATCTTTTCCTATGCTTATTTGCTATCAATACATATTCCTTGGTGAGGTACACTTTAAGATCTCTGACCCATTTTTAATCAGATTGTTGGTTTTCCTACTATAGAGTTTTAAGAATTCTTTGCATATTTTGGGTAATATTCTTTTACCATGACTATTATATATATATAATCTTTTGCAAATACTCTCTCCTAGTCCATGGTATGTCATCTTCTTGACATTGTCTTTTGCAGAGCAGATGTTAATTTTAATGAAGTTAATTTTAATTATCCATTATTTCTTACATGGATCATGCTTTGGTGTTGTATCTAAAAAGTCATTGCTATACCCAAGGTCATCTAGGTTTTGCCCTATGTTAGCTTCTAGGAGACCATCTTTGCTCCATTATATTGACCTTGATTTTTTTGTCAAATATCAGTTGAGTATATTTATTGGAATCAATTTATGAGCTCTCTGCTCTGTTCCACTGATCTATCTGTTCTTTTGCTAATAGAACACTGTCTTGATTACTGTAACTTTATAGTAAGTCTCGAAGTCAGATAGCATCAGACCTCCAATTTTATTTTTCTCCTTCAGTATTATGTTGGCTATTCTGGGTCTTTTTCCCAGTTTGTCAATATCCACAAAATATATTGCTGGAATTTTGATTGGGATTGCATTGAATCTATAGATCAAGTTGAGAAAAAGTGACAACTTCACAATGTTGAGCCCTCCTATCCATGAACATGAAATATCTCTCCATTTCTTTAGCTCTTCTTTGATCTCATTCATTAAAGTTTTGCAGTTTTCTTCCTATGGATCTTGTAGATATTTTGTTAATTTACACCTAAGTATTTCATTTTTTAAGTGTTAATGCAAATGGCATTGTGTTTTAAATTTCAAGTTCCACTTAATCATTGATAGAACAGCAATCAACTTTTGTATATTAACTTTGTATCCTGCAATCTTGCAATAATCACTGAGTTCAAGGAGGATTTTTTTTGGTTAATTCTTTCAGATTTTCTACATAGACTACCACATCACCTCTGCACTAAGACAGTTTTATTTGTCTCTTTCCAATCTGTACATATTTTATTTTCTTTACTTGTCTTATTACATTAGCTAGAACTTCCAGTATGATGTTGAAGAGGAATAGTGACAGGAGTCATCCTTGCTTTGTACCTGATCTTAGAAGGCAAGCTTGGATTTTCTCTTCCTTAAGTATGATATTAGCTGTAGGGTTTCTGTAGATGTTTTTTATCGAGTTGAGGAAGCTCCCTTTTACTCTTAGTTTACTGAGAGCTTTTATCATAAATGGGTGTTGAATTCTGTCAAATGCTTTTTTCCATATCTATTGATATCATCATGTGGTTATTCTTTAACCTGTTACTGTGATTGATTACTTTGATTGATTTTCAAAATCCCACTTGGTTGTGGTATATAATCTTTTTATACATTGTTAGATTTGATTTGTTAATATTTTGTTGAAGATTTTTCATCTATGTTCATGAGAGATATTGGTCTGCAATTTTCTTATAGTGTCTTTGCCTGGCTTAGTTTTTAAGGTAATTCTGGCCTCATAGAATGAGTTAAGAGCACTCCTCTGCTTCTAGCCTCTGAAAGAGATTATAGAGAATTGGTATAATTTCTTCCATAAATGTTTGGTAGAATTCACCAGTAAATCCATCTGGAACTGATGCTTTCTGTTTGGGAAGGTTAATTATTGATTCAATTTCTTTAATAGATATAGACCTATTCAAATAGTTTATTTCTTGAGTGAATTTTGGCAAAATGTGTCTTTCAAGGAAATGGTGCATTTCACCTAGGCTACCAAATTTATGGGCACAGAGTTGTTTGTAGCATTCCTTTATCATCCTTTTAATACCCATAGAATCATTAATGATGCTATTTCTATCATTTCTGATATTAGTAATTCTAGTCTTATCCCTTTTTTTTCTTGGCTATCCTGGCTAGAGGTTTATAAATTCTATTGATCTTCTCAAAGAACTAGCTTTTGATTTCACTGATTTTCTCCTACTGATTTCCTGTTTTAAATTTTGTCAATTTCTGTTCTAGTTCTTATTATTTCTTTTATTCTGCTTACTTTATATTTAATGTGCTTTTTATACCCTAATTTCCTAAGGTAGAAACTTAGATAACTGATTTTACATCTTTCTTCTTTTCTATAATATGCATTCAAGGCTATGAATTGCCCTCTAAGCACTACTTTCACTGCATCCCACAAATTTTGAAACATTGTGGTTCCATATTCATTAGGTTTAAAATAGTTTTTAATTTATCTTCAGATTTCTTCTTTGACCCATGTGTTATTTAGAAGGGCATTGTTTAATCTCTACATACTGTGTGATTTTTCTGGTTATCTTTCTATTATTGATTTCCAGTTTAGTTCCACTGTGGTCTGAGGGCTAACATTGTATGATTTGTATTGTTTCAAATTTTAGGATGTTTTATGACTCAAAATGTGGTCTATTGGTAAATGCTCCATGTGAACCTGTAAAGAATATATATTCTGCTGTTTTTGGATGAAGCTGACTATAAATGTCTATTATATCCAGCTGATTGATGGTGCTATTTACTTCAATTATGTCATTAGTGATTTTCTGCCTGTTAGATCTGTCCATTTCTGATAGAGAGGTGTTGAAGTCTCCAACTATAAGAGTGGCTTCATCTATTTCTCTTTGCAATTCTATTAGTTCTGTCTCACAGAGTTTGACACTCTGTTGTTAGGCATATACATGTTATGAATTGTTATGTCTTCTTGGAGAACTGACCACTTTATCAGTATGTAATGTCCTTGTTTATCCTGATAGCTCTCCTTGCATTGAATTCTGCTCTGTCTGAAATTAGTATAGCCAATTCTGCTTTTTTTGGATTAGTGTTAGCATCGTATATTTTTCTCCATTCATTTACCTTTAAACAATATGTGTCACTATATGTAAAGTGGGTTTCTGTAGATTGTCTCACTTATTTTAGTAGCCTACACAGATGGGAAACACAGAAAGTTCCATGCTCAGAATTTCTTATAACCTTTAATAGACTGATAGGTCTTAATATTTTCCAATTATAGCTATGATTTTGACTGGGAAAAAATAACAGATTTCTGTCAAAGTTCTGCATCTTACGTTGGGTTTTCCCAGAATCAGACCCTGAGAAAATGATTATTTCGGTCCTGATCCCAAGAAACACTGTCCAGAAAGTGGGAAGTGAGATACAGAAAGAAGATAATTATTGATAAATGTACTATCAAGCAAGTTACCATTAAGAATAATTGGAACCTAATTAGAACTGTAGAACTCTGAGAGACAATGAAGAATATGGAATTCCATAGTAATTCAAATGCTGCTGTATTTACATATCAACTCCAATCAGTCCTTGGATGGGGCAGCTCTCCTGAAGGATTTCTTCCTCAGCACTTTTGGCCTTTTGTGAGCTTGCACCAAGGGGTCTTTGGGTGTTCACGCATGCTTTGCCCATAGGCAGAAAGATATAGATGCTAATATTTGGAAATCCAATTATTTTGCACTGAAATGTTAAGGATATGACAGGGGAACCAGCAACATTTTCTACATACTGATAAAGACAGACCCGCAGGAGTAATAATAGCTAAATGAAAAGAACAGGGAAGGTCTTGACCCTTTTAACAATCCCTGCTTCTTAAATAACTCATATTCCTTAACTCTTGTGACGGCAGTTCTGCTTGTCCTGCTTCCTTTTCCGCCACTAAGTTTTTGTGCATTCGATGATGTTTCTTGTATTTATCCTTTAAATGTTGGGGTTTTTTTTCCCTCTCTACCTTGACTCAGATTCTCTTTTATTCTCATTCTATATACTACACTTAGAAAAGATAATCAATTTCTATTGTTTTAGCATTTATTTGGTGTTGCAACAGATGTATCACAAAAAGAATTCTTTCACTCACATCCAGACCTAAATGTTCAAAATACCTACTCTGAATTCTCACTTTCATCTTATTGGCATCTTCAACAACTTTTCCCATATTAAATTCATCATATTAAACCAAATATTCACCCTTTTATACATTTCTAGTTCACAGATATAGGGTTCCCAGATAAAATATAGAACACTCAGATAAACTTGAATATCAGAAAAAAAGATGAATTTTGTGTAAGTATGCCTTAAATAGTCCATGAGGCCTACTTATACTAAAAAACTTAGTTCATTGTTTTACTGAAATTCAAATTTAATTGGATATCCTAATAATCAGTCATTCCTACCTTGATACCCCCCTTTTTTGTCCTTATATCTCCCTCTCTGGACACAGTTGGTCAATCACCAAATATGTTTCATTTACCCCTAAATTATTCCTGTCTGCTTTCTAAATAGTTTAGTTGCCACCACCTTTGTCACAACCATTCTAATCTCTTAGTTTCTTAATTGTCATTTCTGTCTCCTTTCTCTGCAGTGTTGTCAAAATTAACTCAAATTTTATCATGTTACTTCCTTGAATAATATCTTCCTATGATTTCTAATTATACCTATTGCCAAGTAAATCCCTACATTTGGCTTATAAAGCCCTCAGTGGTCTCTTCTCACTTTCTCTACAGCTTAATCTCATGTTAAACCCTCCATTACAAGCTGTACTGCTACAAACACATGAGTATCTTTTAATTTGCCAAGAGGGACACACACCAGATCCTGGCTCCATGCCTTCACAAACTCAGTGTCACTTTTTCAGTGAGACTGTCTCTGATTGATCACACAAGATTAAGTTTTCTACTGCAAATTTCTTAGCTCTTTCTTTCATTTTCCATCTATGCCTTATTCGTTATTACTGATATAGAGTCTTTATTTCCCTTTACAGTTTAAAGTCCACAAGCACATTTACCATATCTAGTTTTTCACTGATTGCTCAACATATCTAAATAAATGTATGTGGGATGGATAAATGAATTTTTAAAATATTATTATAGATGGGGCTTCCCTGGTGGCGCAGTGGTTGAGAGTCTGCCTGCTGATGCAGGGGACATGGGTTCGTGCCCCGGTCCAGGAGGATCCCACATGCCGCAGAGCGGCTGGGCCCGTGAGCCATGGCCACTGAGCCTGCGTGTCCGGAACCTGTGCTCCGCAGCGGGAGAGGCCACAACAGTGAGAGGCCCGCATACCGCAAAAAAAAAAAAAAAAAAAAAATTATTATAGAGAGTGCTGCCAATAAAGGCAAACTGCCTTTCCTAACTGACATTTTTCTGTATCAAAATAACTCTTCCTGCAGACACCCTGCAAACTCTACCTTGCCATCTGTCAAAAAAACTTCAGTTTTGTTCAGAATAAGAACTAAAACTGTAAATGGCCTAATTTAGACTACTCTTAGTATAGATAAAGAGGAAAAGTATTCTTAAGCTAGGACAAGGAGAAAATTACTATATCATAAATCTGAATTTTAATGGAGAACCAGATGTGAACTAGGAGTTAGAGGATGTCAGATAGAATATCATAATCAGACGTGAGCAGAGCAATTGGGAAACCAAAGTTGGGACTGAAAAATGTAAGTATGCAAGACTGATATTTGGGGATTGTTTTTGCTTGTACTGATAACTATACACCAGGACTCTCTTTTGGCATTTTCACCTTTTTCTAAAGGTCAAGATAGTAAGAGAATATTAAAGCTGCTAGCCCTTACAGGAAGGCATGCTCTAGCCACCTAACAACACATACTCCCTCTTAATTTTTGTAATTAATTTTAACAAATTTTCCAATCTGGAATTTTAATACCTTATTTTAATTTTGTTTTGTTATTTAATGCTTTTAAATCACAACTTAACTTTCCAAATAGACTCTTAAGTTCCTTTAAACAAAGATTTTTCTCCCACACAATAAAATCTCCAAGTTATAAAAATATGGGAGATTCAAAAGCATATTAAGATGTCTGTATTTTAAATATTATACATAATTTAATAATTGAAGAGTGCTTAGTACAAAAGAAAAAAATATGTTATTTCAAACAGAAAAAATTAATCATTACCAGGTATGAGACACTTATAAAAGTATAGGAGGAGTATCAAGGGAAGTAATACCAGGTATTAGATACTTATAAAATTATCAGAAGGTTCTCAGGGGCTACCATTTGACCAGTGAGTTGAGGGGACCCCCTTAGAAGCTGAGATGTGGCAGTCAGGAGGGTGCTGCTGCCTCCACCTCCATTGCCCCACAACCTAGTCATGTCCAACCAAGAGGTGAACTGACACTCACAGGCAAAGCTCAGCTGCTGTCAGTGTATGTAAACACAAATCAGCTCTCACTGCTAACTGCAACCATGACAAAATTTGTCTCTGACTCATTTTCACCTTCATATCTCATGTGAGTGCATCTTCCTGATGGACCAATTTTGCACAGTAAGTCTTAGCTGAAATGGAATCTAAAAAAAGCCATTTTTAACTTTTCAATATCTTGAACTGAAATAGGATGGAACTGAAATTGAGCAAGTCAGTCCTCAATAATATCCCTTCTCCCCACCAGACTCTCTCCTCCCTCTCCCAATATTTATAATGTTTTCTCAACCAATAGGATTTATAGTTTCCTTGAAAAAAAAAAAAATGAGGTCAAGAGAACCGGAAGTCAACCCACAGACTGGGCAAAAATATTTACAAAAGGCATATCTGATAAAGAACCATTATCCAAAATACACAAAGAACTCTTAAAATTCAATAATAAAAAAAAGAATAACTAGATTTTAAAATGGGCAAAAGATCTGACCACCTCACCAAAGATAGTATACAGATGTCAAATAAGCATATTAAGAATATAAAATTACATGTGCTCAAAATCATACATCATTAAGGAGTTGAAGATGAAGACAATAAAATACCACTACACACTTAATGGAATAGCCGAATTCCAGAACACTGGCCACACTAAATGCTGGCAAGGATGTGGAGCAACAGAAATGCTCATTCATTGCTGGTGGGAATGCAAAGAGGGTTACAGCCTCTTTTGAAGACAGTTTGGTACTTCCTTACAATACTAAATATACTCTTACTATATGATCATGCTCCTTGGTATATATCTAAAGGAGCTGAAAATTTATGTCCACACAAAAACCTGCACACAGATGTTTATAGCATCTTTATTCATAATTGCCAAAACTTGAAAGCAACCAAGATGTCCTTCAGTAGGTGAATGGATAAATAGTATGATCCATCAAGACAATGGGATATTATTCAGCACTAAAAAGAAATGAGCTATCAAGTCATGAAAAGACATGGTGGAAACTTACATACACATTACTAAGTTAAAGAAGCCAATCCGAGAAGGCTATCTACTGTATGATTCCAACTATATGACATTTTGGAAAAGGCAACGCTATGGAGACAGTAAAAAGGTCAATGCTTGTCAGAAGTTGGCAGGTAGGGATAAATGGGAGAACAGAGGCTTTTAGGACAGTGAAAATACTCTGTATGATGTTATAATGGTGGATATATGTCTTATACTTTTATTGATCCCATAGAATGTAAACTGTGGACCCTGGATGATAATGATGTATCAATGTAGCTTCATTAATTGCAAAGGTGAACATTCTGGTATGATAAGTTGATGGTGGAGTAGGCTGTGGGTGTGTGAGGACAGTAGGTATATAGGAATTCTCTGCACTTTCCTCTCAATTTTGCTGTGAATCTAAAACATGTCTTTTAAAAAAGTGTATTAATAAAAAATGGGGCAGTAAAAAGAATACCAAATGTGAATCTGAGGATTAAGTAACTAGAGGGATTTACCTTCAGGATGCCAATTAAACAGTAGAATTCATTAAATCTTCATTAAATGTAATTGAACAAAGAAGATATTAAACTGGCATCTAAACATAGGTTGGGAAGAGTGTTAAAACCAAACATCATGTAACCTGTATTTTTCTTAGGGATTTTACTGGTGGTCTATTCAAAGTCATGGCAGTACCATCCTATCAAATATGAGTATCTTACCATTGATTGTTTGGTCTAATTAGTGACTGTAAGCTTACAAATCAACATCATTTTCTAGGATACAACAATGAGTTGATATAATTACAGTCAAATTATATTTCAATATCACATTCTAGAAAATAGAATAATGTATGATTAAATACAGGTATGCCATTAGGTTTTCATGATTTGTAATTTGGTGACCTTCATATTAACATGAAGAGGTATATAATTGTGTTGAAGAATTACAGAGAACAGCTTTGGTAGGACACAGTAATACCTGATTTTTTTTTTTTTTTTTGGGGAACATGGTTTAGTGTCTTATCTGTGATGCTCACTTATCTTGCTGAAATAAGCAGGTTTTAAGTGGGAGTTTCTTTTCTTTGCATTTAAAACAACTTGGTTATTGAAAAATATTCTGTTTATGTGAGCCAACTGACTTTATTAAAAGCCAAAGAAAATTTACAAATTGTTTGTATATAGACTGAAATGATTAAAGTAAAGAAAGAGTAAAACTAAAATTTTTCTATAGAGGAGTTAAAGTGCAGTGCTCACATACAGATGGAAAAAACTTGTCTCCCTCTAATCTGTTAATGTGATCCTCAATTCAGGACCAATATGCTTACTTGTGTTTTACAATATACCTAATACAATATTGATACTACATGTAGATATCAGTATTGATTTAAGGTCCAACAGCAGATATTCACAACCAAACATCATTTGTAATGAGTAATGTTAACAACGTAAATCTTTCATTCTGGGATAATGTCCATTGAGATCACTTCTTGCACTGGATAAATGTTTGCTTCTTTTTGCAGGAATCTCAGTGTTCCATCATCATTTGAATTAGCTTGACCAGGTAAATTTCTTTTATCCTATTTGCTCTAACTGGAGGGTTATCTATTCATTCAAAGACATTAAGATTCTAGAAAGCATCTTCTGATATTGTTTTCCAACCCTGCTTCCAGCCCTGTTTTCAGTGTATAGCCTCCTTGTTACAAAAATACATCATGAATTGAAACCAGTATAAGGGAATCAATAGAACACCTAAATGGATCACAAAGTTAATGTTTCTTTATTGATTTAAGGATTGTCTCTTGCCATTTTTGTTAGCTATTGTTATGATAGACCATGTCATGGGTAGAAGCCTGAAATACCAGACAGTGATTATTTTTCACCAAAAACTTGATGAGAAACTAAGCAATTGGGAATCACTACTTTTTTAAAAAGCAGTTCAGCTGAATTCAGAGGAATCTCAAAACTGCCAGTACTAGGTAAAAGATACCATAGGAACACATTTTAGAAAAGATAAGAATATTATGGTCAAGGCATAAAGTGCTGCTTTGAAATTTTCAACCAGCCAGGCATCATTCAAGTGGTGAATTTATAGCTATAAATAAAGTGGTTTCCCCCATAAATTTTTCGTGACTCCTATGTGCACAGTGCCACCAACAGGAAAGACATGAACTATCAAATAATAATGCATTTAAAGTTCAAAGGGAAACCACGATCTTTCAATAATCTTGAAGAGTATAATAAGAATTATCTTCTGCTATGGCATGCCTTTGAGCCATTCTAATCTTGACTCCTAACATTAAAGTTTAATTAACTTTTTTCTGCTTTCTCTCTAATCTGGAGCAACAATCTTCATCAGGTAACTTGTGGTGATATTTAAATGCTTTCAACACGACCCATAATAAGACTATTTTGTTTTATTATTGTAACCCAGAACACATACATACACACCTACATACAAACTGAAATAAAATTCCAGAAAACGATATTTAAGCTTATTAAATGCAATATAATTTGATATTTCATTTTTCTATTATATTTTATTTCATAGTTTTCTGCATTCTTATGGAATAAACTCCATCACTATTGCATTCTCATATACTAAGCTCCATGAGGGCCTTGTTTACCTTTATATATCTGCATCTTAGTCAGTGCCAAACCCATACTTAATTAAATATACTGAAAAAAAATGCATGAATCTTCTCAGCTTCTCAAGAAGAGTATCAAAATTCTGCCCATAGAAATCACTTCTTTGAATTTTGAAATACTTTGAGAAAATAATTTAAAGGTTTAATCAATGAGTGATAAAAGTAAAGGTACTGGCATTGGTAAGCAAGGCTCTTTGGAAATGGAACCCAGTTAGAGGTCTCAGAAAGGAAAGTGGGAAAAGAAGTCCAAACCTCTGAAAGACGTAAGATCTACTAGCAAATAATACACTCGGCAATTCGTTCTTTTTTCCTTCTGTGTAGTGGTTCTCTCAGTCTTTATGTTTGTTATAGATTTCCCTAGGCCATTCTGCAAATTATACTATGAAGATGGCTTTGATGCTTCTGATGTCTGTTATCCTAAAAAGCCATTGATAACAGCTCACAGAATATAACCTTGAGGAAAATGGTTCTCCTACAGTAACTCAATCAAGTCTAGCCCCCAAAACTGCACTTATATTTTAGCCAAACCTTTTATGGCCTTAACATTTTAAGTACTATTTTTCATTCATAGATATTTAATACTAAACTCTAATTGTTGTATGTACATGTGTATATATATTTACACATATATATGTATATAGATGAGTGTATGTGAATTTCAACGAGAAGCCTCATATATTCTTTAAAGTGCTAAATATATATTTATATATTTAATAGGTGAAAATACTTCTAAAAGAAAGTTCTATAAACCATTTTTTCCTTTCACATTGTATTACATTTCAAGCAAGTTATTAAATGATATTGCTTAATTGTTTAGATGCAATACAATTCATGCAGTAAATAAATACCGTGTATTCCATTTGAGGCCTTCAAAAAGCTGTTCCAAAGGACAAGTTACAGATACTTACCACAAGGGGGCTCAATAAGGGAGGGAAAAGGAAAACTAATATTTTTAAAAGATTTTATGAAAATACCATTTCATAGTTTAAAGAACTCTCTCCCTCTCTCCCTCTCTCTCTCTCTCTCTCCCTCTCTATCTCTCTCTCCCTCTCTCCCTCTCTCCCTCTCTCTGGAAAATAAAAATTAAAAAATGAACTTTTCTGAGAACTGCTTGCTACGAGCTCTGGTTTATCATGCAGGCTACCTACACTGCTGCAGAGAAATCCAACTGACTTTCCTTAGGTTCTCGTGGAGCATTTTTAAAGCCAATGCAAATAATGAATACACTAAGTGATTTTATAGACTTGGACCATTTCTATAAAGACAGATAAAGTTAAAGATCCTTCTGAAATGAGATGGGTAGAATCAGTGTGGATGAAGAGGCTTCTTGTACTTCTGCCTTCCTCCTCTTTGTCCTGTTCGTTGTCCTGTTCTTCTTCTCTTTCTTTTTGCTATTCTTCTTTCTCCTCCTCCTATCCCCTCATGTCCTTTTCTTTTCATCTTATGTTTTATATAAAAACAATGTTTTTATGGTATAATGTGAACTTCAGAGGCCATGGAATCAGGCATATTTCAGTTTGTACTTTAGCTTTTTGTGTGACTTTGGATGAATTACATAAAGTTTATAAGCACTGGTTTTCTTATCTGCAAATTTTGGAAACACAACCTGCAGGATGGTGAGATCCTTAGGTAATATTTGTAAACCCCCCACCCCCCAATAACTGGAAAATACTAATTCCTTAATGAATAGTAGATATTTCTATTATTATACTGAGAGTTTTAATGATTTTATGAATATGAAATTATATTAATGAAATCAATTGTTTAACTTTTGTTATCAGAGTTTTCTTAATATTCAGAAGCACAATCTCCTTCACACAACTTTTAAACTTATGTATGACTTTATACACTTTTCAGTATAAGACAGAAAAATTACAGGTATATACTGCTGATAGGTAACCATAGTTAACTATGGAGGAGCCCCAGTAGATAGAATTCCTATGTATTTGAAAATTTCAGAAAAAAAAAAAATTTCTTAGTAGAAAGAAACATAAAGAAATTAAGAAAGACTCAATTGATTATATAAATTAAGGCACTAAGTACTGAATAAAAAATCAAAATACTATATATAGGACGAGGAAACATTCTGTAGTATACTGCAGTGGTAGAAACATGATATTATGAATTTGTCAAAACACAAAGAGTGAAGCCTACAGACATAGAGAACAGACTTGTGGCTGTCAAGGGGGCGGAGGGGTAGGGGAGGGATGGAGTGGGAATTTGGGGTTAGCAGATGTAAACTATTATGTATAGAATGGATAAACAACAAGGTCCTACTATATAGCACAGGGAACTATGTTCGATATCCTGTGATAAACCATAACGGAAAAGAATATGGAAAAGAATGTATATATATATATGTATAACTGAATCACTTTGAATCACCTTGCTGTACTGCAGAAATTAACACAACACTGTAAATCAGCTATACTTCAATGAAAAAATAAAAATAAAACAGAAAGTGAAGCCTAATGTAAACTATTGACTTTAGTTAATAATAACAACCATTGATATTGGTTCATCAATGTAACACATGTACCACACCAAAGCAAGATGGTAATTACAGGAGAAACTGGGCAGGAACAAGGAGAAGGGAGTATATGCGAATTCTGTGTACTTTCTGCTCAATATTTCTATAAACCTAAAACTACTCTAGAAATAAGCCTATTAATTTTTTAAGAAAAATAAATATGTATGCCTGCTAAAACAGAAGATGTCTAGTATCTTTATTTGTTGAGGACAGGCATTTATTTTTTCATGTAAAACATAAGGTGAAATTTAGACTGTGAGATTTAAATTACAATTATATTTATTTGGTACTTAACATCTACCCATACTTTTGCACTATGGATATACAAGTAAGCTTGAATGAGAACTGAGAAAAAAGAATTGAGAAAAAAAGATTTTTCTGCAGCCTAATTTTAAATTATGACTTGTAATAAAATAGTAACGCTAGTACTGACCTATTTATTGGGCACTGTCTCTGTTCCAGACATGATGCTAAGTACTTTACAAGCATCATAAAAAGGCTTTTCGTAATTTCTAAGGAAGAAATCATTATTAAGAATGTCTACTCTGGGCGATATTTATGTACTATTATAACTTGGAGAACTATGAAAGCAAGATGCAATTAATTATTTTAACTTCATTAAAAATCAATGATTTAATAATAGTGCTCATCCTGGGCTCTGTGCGTGCATCAGTGTGTGTTTACAAGGATAATGATTAAGATATAGCTCTGTTAAATATCCATTGCATTAGACATATTTATAATATCCACTAGGTGTACATTATCACACACTGGTAAATCAGAGTCTCAACTCAAAACTTCACAGAAGATTACTGGTAGTGCTATTATTCCTGAAACTAAAATAAACATATATAGTGAAAAATATTCAATACATTCTTATTTCATTTTGAATCTCTTTGTTATAGAGCATACTTGTCTTACATTATTGTGTTAAGTACTAAAATACAAACACCAGGGGACTTATGAAACTATACCATGGAATATCAGTCTAGAAAATAACAACTTGTTAAAAATTAGTGATACCTATGCGAAAAGTACTTTATTTGAAAGAATACAAATATGCCACCTTAAGTTTAGATCTTTAAAACACTTAGAAAAATCAGAAATTTATATACGTCAAGAACAATCAATGGCTTAATTCAAACCTATCAATGGGCATCTAAAGAAAATAACCAGAGAAATCAAGTGGTGTGTCAAAGATTCAGCTGGCCATAAATTATCTACTGTAACATAATCAAATGGCATTGCCCCTCTACGGCAAAAGGAGCAGTATAATTGGCTCTGATTAAAAACAAACTAACAATAATAAAACAAACAAAAAATTCTTCTCTCTTATTTTTGCTTTTTCTCAGACATCTTGTAACTTGTCTTTCAAATTTCCATTTTAGGATTGTAGTCACATCTCAGATAAACAACACCACAGTTGACAGATGCTAGATTCATAATAAATTGCTATTGTATACAGGTATTAAGCTCTGTTCTTTGGCCTTCCATGATTATTCAGTTTACTCCAGTATTTTAAAAATCCATATATCAATTCAATTATTTTCTGGGAGGCCCCAGTCTCTGGTAATAAGTCTTTCTCTCACATGACCTTATGGGACCTTATATAACCTTACATCTTTGACTCAAATGTCTCAGTCAATTAGAAAAGTGAAATACAGAACCTCACTTTGTAAAGTAATGACTTGTCTAAGAGAAGGAAACTACTGAATAACCCAAAATACCAATTCACCAAAACAAGTACTTTTTTAGTTAAATGTTATTTTGGATCAAAAGCCACAAACTGAAATAGCATATTAGAAACCTTGATAATATACAGTACTGCTGTTTTTATTCAATAAGAAATATTTATAATAAATTTTCTCATCTTGAAAAGGTCACTACAGATTAAAATATTTTATCATCTTTAGTACTGGTAAAGCTGTACTGCTAAACTTAGCCTAAACTTAGCACAACACTGGATCCCTTCTTATAATGCATGAAATGAAGAGAGAGGGAGAATGAAGGAGACAGAATGTTGACTATAGACTATGTTGTCTGCGTCCCATATAGCTTAATATGGTTATGCATTCCCTACTTTGTGTGGCTCAAGAAATGTTAGCCTCTGCTTAATTTGGCAATCAGATAAATTATCCCTCTCCCCATGAGAGGGAACAAATGAGGGAATGGAAAAGCAGGCATGACAAAACTACAATGAGGTACCACCTCACACCAGTCAAACTGGACATCCTTAAAATGTCTACAAATAACAAATGCTGGAGAGGGTGTAGATAAAAGGGAACCCTCCTACACTGTTGGTGGGAATGTAAGTTGATGCAGTCACTGTCGAAAATAGTATGGAGGTTTTTCAGAAAACTAAAAATAGAATTACCATATGATCCAGCAATCCCACTCTTGGGCATATATCCAGACAAAACTATGATTCAGAAAGATACATGCACCCTTATGTTCATAGCAGCACTATTCACAATAGCCAAGACATGAAAACAACCTAAATGTCCATCGACAGATAAATCAATAAAGAAGATGTGGTACATATATACAATGGAATACTACTCAGCCACGAAAAAGAACGAAATAATGCCATTTGCATCAACATGGATGCAACTAGAGATTATCATACTAGATGAAGGAAGTCAGAAAGAGAAAGACAAACATATGATATCACTTATATGCGGAATCTAAAATATGACACAAATGAACCTATCTATGAAACAGAAACAGAATCATGGACATAGAGAACAGACTGGTGGTTGCCAAGGGGGAGTAGGTGGCGGGGGATGGAGTGAGAGATTGGGGTTAGCAGACGTAAGCTTTTCTATATAGAATGGATAAACAACAAGGTCTTACTGTATAGCACAGAGAACTATATTCAATATCCTATGATAAACCATAATGGAAAAGAATGTATATATATATATATATTTATATATATATATATGTATAACTAAATCACTTTGTTATACAGCAGTAATTAACACAACATTGTAAATCAACTATACTTCAATTAAAAAAAAAAAGAAAACAGAGTTTCACATCAATGATACTCCTAGCTTGATTTAATATATTTTCTTCAACAGTTATTTGCTAACTATTTGCAATAAGCAAAACATAAATTTAATTAAATTGTTCTAGTTAGGGGAAAAAAGTTTCTGAATAGGAACATTCCTTTATTTCTTCCTTTACTGATTCATCGTTATCAAGAAAAACTTGCAGAAGTAGATTAATGGAGAATATTATGTTTGTGACAAATATGGATATTGTCTAAAAATATGTTATTGACTTCTGATCACTTGACACCACAAAACACATGACAATTTTACTATGTGGCTACTGGATGAATCTCAAAAAGGGGTTTGCAACATATTTCACAATCTTTTTTTGCCTATAGTCCATCCTTCACATCACACAGTTTTAAACCAAATAAGGTGGTTTCTATTAAGGGATCACAGAATTGGTCTAATTAGTTTTGCTGACATTTTCTGAAGTTTTGGAATTTGCGGCAGGTAAAAATGCTATTCCAATGAACTTCACAAATTTCAACAGAGTAAACTGGGAAAAAAATTCTAGAGTCTGGGATAACAGACAGTTATCAGTTAAAATCCAAAACAAAGAAGCAAACTAGAGTAAAACAAAAAACTGCATAAGATACATTTTTTTTTAATTTCAAAAACTTTTAGAAATAGACCCAAGGCCAAGCAATAAAAGCAGAGATAAAAAAAAGCTGAACAAATGAACAAAGTTTATCTGGATTAAGTAAAGAAACTTCACTTTATGATTTCATTAGAAAATATGAACGGAGTAAAGGGAGAGGAGAGAGTTATGTTGTTAAATTTTCCTTCCAGATTAAATAAATAGTATATATGTTTTTGCTGTGTTTAGTTCCTCTGGACTGAAAAGGTAAACTTCATCTATTTCCCCAGTGTTCCATGGAACCAAGATGTTATAGGAATATAAAAATAACTGTTACATGTTAGATTATGAAACCTTTGTTCTGTTCAGTCTTATTTGAATTCCAAGCTGTTTTAGAAGGAAACATGACTACATTGAAAGTGTATATATTCATGATTTCAAAAAGCTTAATATATTTACAGCTGATAATTTTAGAGTTTCACTTCAATAATTATTTTCAATATTGTTTACATACTCAGTTTGAACTTTTCTGTCTTTATGGTTAATTATAAGTAATTTAAAACTTCATTAACTTCACCTAATTATTAAAAATTAAAATATACTGTGTATTATAAGGGTAGTGAGATATTCTTGAATTAAAAGTAAAATTCCTTTCAGTATAAGTACATACAACCAGCAAATAAAAATGTTGATTAATAACTCCAGTTATAAGGAACTAAATGAAATGACCTTTCATTCCCAAATATATATTATTTGTATTTCAAGCAAGTAAAGCTATCTAGAATATCAAGAGAGGACAAAGTATGATTAAGGAGGTAAAAATACAGCTGGAAGTTGAAGGCTGAATATTACATACATTTGCTTGTATGTCCTTGTGTACAGCTGGATTGAGACAAGAGTAATATTTACAATCCTAATGCTTAACTGTAGGCCTGGTACGTAGATAGGGCTCAAAATATTGCCCAATATAAGCTGCTAAATTAATTTTTATTTTTGTTTTATCAGAAGGACAACTGAATTTGTAAATGTGAATAACAATTTGTCTTATTGATACTAACAGATCTGTTGTACATAGGAAATAAGATTACTTGTTAAACTTTCATAAATTATTTAAGAACATGGACTCTAAGTTTTCTAATTGTATTATATCAACTGAATGAAAATAGTTACAAACATAAAACTCTGAATCTAGAAAAAGCAATGAAAGTTTTCCTTTGTGAAATGTAGTTTAAGCATTCATGGGATGAAATTTTCTCAAAAATTAAAAAAAAAAAAAATGAGCCTCACCAAGATTCTCCATCTCTAGAATTGAGTAATGATTTTAAATAAATTACAAGACAGACTTTTTAACGGTATCATTTGTTATGTACTCCATAAGAAAATAAATTGTGTCACATATGTCAGATTCTAATGAGGTTAATAACTCTTTTATGGGTATGTCACATACATGTACACAAAATCTCTGAGACTTGACTTCTTCAAAAGAAAATCCTCAGCTGGCATCCCAAAATGCAAAGCAATAAAGCTGTGTTCCTTGTGAAATAACAGTAAGTTAGTTATATTTACTAAAAAGTGTAATTAATATCATTGCTGGTATTTGAAGGAATTGTTTTTCCCTTAGGTACAGATACAGGTTTGCAAATAAAAGGATTTAACTAAAGGTCCAAGATACAGAAAAATGTGAAACACCAGTTTCCCAGCTGAATATGAGAGAAACTGATATGATATTTTAAAAATAACCTTACTGACATAAAATTTCCATGCCATAAAAGGGACTTGCTGTAAGTAAACAACTCAATTTTTAATACATTAATAGATGTATGCAGACGTCACCAACATCAAGTTTTAGAATATTTCCATCACTCTTCAAAATTTCTCCATGCCCATCTAAGGTGAAGCCCTGTACCCATTTCCAGTCCTATGCAACCACTGATCTTCTGTCTGTCTCTATAAATTTGCTTTATTCTGGAAATTTCACACAAGTTGAATCATACATATAAGAATCTTTCGTGTTTGGCTTCTGTAACTTAGCAAAATATGTTTGAGGATCATCTATGTTGTAGCACGGTTCAATACTTTGTTCCTGTTCATTACTGAACAGCATTCTACTATGTGGATAAGTCATACTGTGCTGATGGACACTTGGATTGTTGCCAGGTTCTGGCTATTAAGAATAATGCTTCCATGAATAATGCTCCCATGAAAATCTACAACCAAGTCTTTGTGTAGACATAGTTTTCATTTTTCTTGGTTAGATACCTGGGAATGGTTTGCTACATCATATGATAAGTTTATATTTAATTTTTTAAGAAACTGCCAAAGTATTCTCCAAAGTGGTTACATCATTTTACATAACAGGTATCAACATACGAGGGTTCCAAATTCACCACTTCATCACCAACAATTTTATCATCTTTCTTTTTGATTACAGCTCTTCTAGTGGGTCTGAAGCCATTCTAGTACCTCCTTTTGGTTTTATTTGTATGCCCCTAACAACTAATGATGTTGAGAATCTTTTCATATGCTTATTGACCACTTGTACATCTTCTTGAAGAAATGCGTCTTTAAATATGTGTCTATTTTAAACTGAATTGTCTTGTTACTATAGAGGAGTTCTTTATATATTCTAAGTGTAAGCCCTTTATTAGACATATAATTTGCAAGTATCAATATTTTCTGCCAGTCTATGGTTTGTGTGTTTCACATTGTTATTGATAATCTATTACTTTTTTGTCATACAAACATACATAAATTTTATTAAACTAGCAAGTTAGAAGTAACATGGAGGTCACTCTTGCAACATTAAAGTTACTTCATTGCTTCAACTTAAGTCCTTCAAGAAATAAAATGTAAAAAATTAAAATATTTGCCATTATAAAATTATTTAAACTTCTTAAATCATGTGAATTTCTTTAATGACTTTTACAGGCTATATATGTCTTGAAGAATAAAATATTATAGCATGGGAATAAATTAAAATCTATTTGGGGTACTCATCTATGAATTCTTCATTACGTTAGTTCAACTAATAACTATTAACATTTAATTGAGCTTGATTCCAAGCATAAAAAGGCTAAGTAGGGCTTCCCTGGTGGTGCAGTGGTTGAGAGTCCACCTGCCGATGCAGTGGACACAGGTTCATGCCCCGGTCCGGGAAGATCCCACATGCCACGGAGCAGCTAGGCCCATGAGCCATGGCCACTGAGCCTGTGCGTCCGGAGCCTGTGCTCTGCAACGGGAAAGGCCACAACAGTGAGAGGCCCACGTACCACAAAAAAAAAAAAAGGCTAAGTAATCTGAAACTGAATATGTATGAACTAAAAGTCTTTTGATTAAACCCCTTGTACAAAAAAATATATAGTAGCAAAAGTCTTATTTCTAAAGAATCTTATGTAACTCATAATTTCTCACAGTTGTTAGTCATCAAGAATATGTTGTATTTATAAATTACTACAAGTAGGGATATCACATGAGATAAATGTGAAATGAATACATTCTGGTCCCAAATTCTCCTTTACATTCAGGAACACATCACTTTCACCCAGTAAGATATCTCTGTTTGGAGTTACTTTTGTTTTAAAGGGTTACTAATCTCTCAGCACTGGTCAATGCAGAAAATTTAACTTTGCCTCTTACTCTTCATTAAAATAAGAGCTTCCCAAATTGCATGCTAGGTGGAAATAGCGACTATTAGGTCACACTTCAAATAGATTAATCCAGATGAACAAATGAGATAGCTAATGTTTAATGTTGCCCTTGTTTTATAATTAATGCAATATTTAAAATGATATGAATTTTCTTGTCTATATACTTTATGATATGTAGTGTGGTTTATGCTTGATAAGCAAATGAATAAATAAATGCCCCGAAACCAAGTAGACAGAATTCATGGATTATAACAGATGGAAAGGAACTGGGAAAAGAAAGAAGGTTAATTTTTAAACAGGTTGCCTTTTCTATACCATATGTTTAATCATATCATATCAGTAGGCCCCTGTGTAATTCATATATGCACAGATATTTTTCTCAGCTTAATGTTTTAAAGTCAATGAAAGGTATTAGATAATTTGTTAGGCAAATCACACTATTGTCACATCTATGATCATGTTAAATTGTATACCAAAAGAGAGTATTTAGGTGGGTCTAATCTAATCACATCAGCCCTTAAAAGCAAAGAACATCTTCCAGCTAGTAGTCAGAGAAGTAAAATCACAAGAAAGACAAATGTGCAACTGACAGCTTGAAAATGGAAGGGACCACGTGGAAAACGTGAGACAAAGAACTTAGAAGAGGATGGCATACCCCGATTTAACCTGGTGAGCAGAGAATTCAGTCCGTGCCAAGCTTCAGACGTACCAACACGGGAAGAGAATAGATTTGCGTTGCTTAAAGCTACCGCGTTTTTGGTAACATGCTATATAGCCACAGAAAACAATGTAATAGCGTTGACTCACTCTTCCCTCTCCTTAAAGGTAAAAACAGGCATGCATCAAATTTGTAACCGGAATTTTTAGGAGTGCTATGAAGAAAAATAGATTTACATTTGGGGATTTTAACATAGATAGACACGACCTAGGAAATTGCCCCCCCCAATATCTTTAAAGGTAATTTTCAAGAATAAAACATGGGATAATTAATGCCTGAGCCTTTATAAAGTCTTTATACATTTTATCCTAGTCTGCAATTATTCAAAATCATCAAATCTTATGTAACATTCTTTCAATGGTAATTATCTGAAGTACTATCTACAATTAAATTACAAAATTTAATTTACTGACAAAAACGCCATAGCCATTTGGGAACCACATATTAATCAATGTCCACATCAATGTATTTTACCTTAACAGTGATCATGAAATGCAAATTAAAAACATAACAACACTTCTTACCCACAGAATTGGCAAAACTTTGAATTTAAAAATACATAGCATTGTTGAAGGTATGGAGGAACAATAATACTCATACCATCTTAAGGCATATGGGACTATAGAAAGAATTTGAGATTTCCTAAGAATAATGAGCATGGGCATACTCAGACACATAAATTCCACTTCTGGGTTTAAATCACACAGAAGCTTTTGAATGCATTTATAAGGAGACAAATGCCTCCTTATAAATGTGCGGGGAGTGCCTATGGCAGCAGAGGCCAACATGAAGTTGCAAGAGCCCGAGGCGTGCTGAGCTCTTGCAAAAAAATGTTGATTGGAGTCTATAGTCTTATTTGAAATAGCAAAACAAAACAATACAAACAAAACCTAAATTTTCATTGACAGTAGAATTGATAAATTATCTAGTATTTAATATACTCCAGATGAAGGAAAATGAAGTAAAACTACAAAAACTAACGTAATTTGAATAAAATGAATGCTCACAGTGAATGTATACAGTGTAATTCTAAGAGTTTAAAAACAGGTGAAAGTAAATATATGAAAAGCAAGGGAGGAGACCTGCAAGATGGCAGAGGAGTAAGACGTGGAGGTCACTTTTCTCCCCACAAATACATCAAGAATACATGTACGTGTAGAACACACCTACAGAACAACTACTGAACGCTGGTAGGGGACCTCAGACTTCCAAAAAGGTGAAAATATCTCCACATAACTGGGTAGAGCAAAAAAAAAAAAGAAAAAAAAAAAAGAGAGAGACAAAGGAAGCAGGACAGGACCTGCCCTCTGGGAGGGAGCTGTGAAGGAGGAAAAGTTTCCACACACTAAGAAATCCCCTCACTGGTGGGGATGGGGCGGGGGAGCTTCGGAGCCTCAGAGGAGAGGGTGGCAACAGAGGTGCGGAGGGCAGAGCGGAGAGATTCCCACATGGAGGATTGGGGCCAACCAGCACTCACCAGCCTGAGATGCTTGTCAGCTCACTCGCCGGGGCTGGTGGGGGCTGGGTGCTGAGGCTTGGGCTTCAGAGTTCAGACTCCTGGGAGAGGACTGGGTTTGGCCGCGTGAGGACAGCCTTGGGGGGGCCTAGTGTACCACAGCTAGCCAGGAGTGCGTCTGGGAAAAAGCCTGGGCCTGCTGGAAAGGCAGGAGACCTTTGTTGCAGGGTGCATGGGGGGGTGGGGGGCCCGCCATAGGTGCTTCCTGCTCCGTGCACTCACAGACAGTAGGGCAATGCCTACATAAGCGCGAGTGCAGGCCACGGCTCTTATCTCGGAACCCAGAGGCTGCCTCCACTGCCACCAAGAGTCCTGTATGCAAGGCAGGTCACTGCCCACACCTTCCCGGCAGCCTGTGCAGCCCACCACTGCCAAGGGTCCCATGAACCGGGGCCAACTTCCCCGGGAGAATGCATGGTGTGCCTCAGGCTCTTGCACCTTCACGCCAGACTCTGCTTCTGCAGGCACTCGCCACACATCCCAATTTGACTGCTGTATCCCTCCCTCCTCCCAGGCCTGAGTGAGCAAGTGAGCCCTAATCAGCTGCGGCTTTCACCCCCTCTTGCCTGGGCAAGGAACAGACGCCTGAAGGCGGCCCACATGCAGAGGTAGGGCCAAAACCAAAGCTGAATCCCAGGGGTTATGCAACCAAAGAAGAGAAAGGGAAATATCCCCATGCAGCCACAGGAGCAGCAGATTAAATCCCCACAATCGGTCAGGAAAACCCTGCATCTGTGGAATACTTGAAGAGACAATGAGTGTTCCCACAATTGAGGTTGCAGACTTTGGGGAAAACTATGGACTTTGGGGGCAAGTACACATGGGAGTAAGATCAGATCAGAGTCTGAGCTGACCCCACAATGCCCACAGCAGATCCAGAGACCTACCGAGAAGTGCTGCGTAGGCAGGGATTGGCTGTGGCTCACTGTGGGGGGCAGGAACACTTGACAGCTAAGGCCACAGGAAAACATCACCACTTTTTTTGGGGGGGGGATCTGTTGTTCTTTTTTTTATTATTCTTTTAATTTTATTTTAATTTACCTTTTCTTTTTTATGCTTTTCTTTTTAATATATTTTTATTTTCCTATTTCTACTGTACTTTTTTGTTATATTGTGTTTTTTCCTTGTGTCTGCTTTTTCCTTTGATTTGTTTCATTTTCATTTTATTTTTAACTATATTTTCTCTTTTCCTATTTTTACTCTACTACTTTGTTGTTTTGTATTTTTAAATTTTGTTTTCATCTTTCTTTTGCCTTTACATTTTGTTTTTGATCATTTTTGTGTGTTTGTTTTATGCTTTCATTGCCTTTTTTAAGTTGATTTCTGCATTTGATTTATTTCTGGTTTTATGTTGTTGTTAGTTTACTTTTTCATATTTGTTTTATTTTGGAGTTTCTTTATTGGTTTGGTTGCTCTCTTCTTTGTTTCTCTCTTTTTTTCTTTTTTTTCTTTTCTGTTTGTGAGTGCATGTGTGTATGTTTAGTTTTGCTTTTACCATTTGTCTTGGGGTTTTGTCTGTTCATTTGTTCAAAACACTTGGGGTGTTTTGTTGCATTTTGGCTTTTGTTGTTTGTTTTTTTTTCTTCTTCTTCCTTTTCTTGCATGCCTTGTGGCTTGCAGGGTCTTGGTGTTCTGGCTGGGGTCGGGCCTGAGCCTCCAAGGTGGGAGAGCCGAGTCCAGGGCATCGGACCACCAGAGAACTCCCAGCTCCATGGAATATTAATCAGTGAGAGCTCTCCCAGAGGTCTCCATATCAACACTACAACCTGTCTCCACCCAACAGCCAGCAAGCTCCCATGCTGGAAGCCTTACCCCAAACAATTAGCAAGACAGGAACACAATTGCACCTATTAGCAGACAGACTGCCTGAAGTCATACTAAGCTCACAGACCCCCCAAAACACACCACCAGACACGGCCCTGCCCATCAGAGGGACAAGATCCAGGTCCACCTACCAGAACACAGGCAAGAGTCCCCTTCACCAGGAAGACTACACAAGTCACTGGACCAACCTCACCCACTGGGGACAGACAACAGAAGTCTACGACCCTGCAGCCGGCAGAAAGGAGACCCCAAACACAGCAAGTTAAACAAAATGAGAAGACAGAGAAATATGCAGGAGATGAAGGAGCAAGGTAAAAACCGACAAGACCAAACAAATGAAGATGAGATAGGCAGTCTACCAGAAAAAGAATCCAGAGTAATGATAGTAAAGATGATCCAAAATCTCGGAAATGCAGTGGAGAAAATAAGAGAAACATTTAACAAGGACCTAGAAGAACTAAAGAACAAACTAACAGTGATGAACAACACAATAACTGAAATTAAAAATACTGTGGAAGGAATCAATAGCAGAATAACTGAGGCAGAAGAACAGATAAGTGTCCTGGAAGATAAAATACTGGAAATAACTGCCATGGATCAGAATAACTAAAAAAGAATGAAAAGAATTGAGGACAATCTCAAAGACCTCTGGGACAACATTAAACGTACCAACGTACAAATTATAGGGGTCACAGAGGAAGAAGAGAAAAAAGAAAGGGTCTGAGAAGATATGTGAACAGATGATAGTTGAAAACTTCCCTAACATGGGAAAAGAAATAGCCAATCAAGTCCAGGAAGTGTAGAGAGTCCCATAGTGGATAAACCCAAGGAGAAACATGACGAGACACATATTAATCAAACTATCAAAAATTAAATACAAAGAAAAAGTATTAAAAGCAGCACAGGAAAGGCAACAAATAATATAAAAGGGAATCCCCATAAGGTTATCAGCTGATTTTTCAGCAGAAACTCTGCAGACCAGAAGGGAGTGGAGGGATATATTTAAAATGATGAAGGGAAAAAACCTACAACCAAGATTACTCTACCCAGCAAAGATCTCACTCAGATTCGACAGAGAAGTAAAAAGCTTTATAGACAAGCAAAAGCTAAGAGAATTCAGCACCACCAAACCATCTCTACAACAAATGCTAAAGGAACCTCTCTAAGCAGGAAACACAAGAGAAGAAAAGGACCTACAAAAGCAAACCAAAATAATTTAAAAAATGGTAATAGGAACATATATGTCAATAATTACTTTAAATGTGAATGGATTAAATGCTTCAACCAATAGACATAGACTAGCTGAACAGATACAAAAACAAGACCCGTATATACACTGTCTACAAGAGACCCATTTCAGACCTAGGTACACATACAAATTGAAAGTGATGGGATGGAAAAAGATATTCCATGCAAATGGAAATCAAAAGAAAGCTGGAGTAGCAATACTCATATCAGACAAAATAGACGTTAAAATAAAGACTGTCACAAGAGACAAGGAAGGACACTAAGTAATGATCAAGGGATCAATCCAAGAAGAAGATATAACAATTGTAATATTTATGCACCCAACATAGGAGCACCTTAATACATAAGGCAAATGCTAACAGCCATAAAAGGGGAAATTGACATGAACACAATACTAGTAGGGGGCTTTAACACCACACTTACACGAATGGACATATCATCCAAGCAGAAACTGAATAAGGAAACACAAGCTTTAAATGACACATTAGACCGGATGGACTTAATTGATATTTATAGGACATTCCATCCAAAAACAACAGAATACACTTTCTTCTGAAGTGCACACGGAACACTCTCCAGGATAGGACACATCTTGGGTCACAAAGGAAGCCTAGGTAAATTTAAGAAAATTGAAATCATACCAAGCATCTTTTCAAACCACAATGCTATGAGACTAGATATCAATAAAAGGAAAAAACTGTAAAAAATACAAATGCATGGAGGCTAAATGACATGCTACTAAATAACCAAGAGATCACTGAAGAAATCAAAGAGGAAAACAAAAAATACTTAGAAACAAATGACAAGGAAAACACAATGACCCAAAACCTATGGGATGCAGCAAAAGCAGTTCTAAGAGGGAACTCTAGAGCGATAAAATCCTCCCTCAAGAAACAAGAAAAATCTCATATAAACAACCTAACCTTATACATAAAGCAATTAGAGAAAGAAGAACAAAAAAACCCAAAGTTAACAGAAGGAAAGAAATCAGAAAGATCAGATCAGAAATAAATTAATAAGAAATGAAGGAAACAATAGCAAAGATCAATAAAACTAAAAGCAGTTCTTTGAGAAGATAAACAAAATTGATAAGCCATTAGCCAGACTCATCAGGAGAGAAATGGAAAAGACTCAAATCAACAGAATTAGAAACAAAAAAGGAGAAGTAACAACTGACACCATAAAAATACAAAGGAACATGAGAGACTGCCACAAGCCACTATATGCCAAGAAAATGGACAACTAGGAAGAAATGGACAAATTCTTAGAAAAGCACACCCTTCCAAGACTGAACCAGGAAGAAACAGTAAATATGAACAGACCAATCACAAGCACTGAAATTGAAACTGTGATTAAAAATCTTCCAACAAACAAAAGCCCAGAGCCAGATGGCTTCATAGGCGAATTGTATCAAACAATTAGAAAAGAGCCTCCTATCCTTCTCAAACTCTTCCAAAATATAGCACAGGGAGGAACACTCACAAACTCATTCTTTGAGGCCACCATCATCCTGATACCAAAACCAGACAAAGATGTCACACAAAAAAAGAAAATTACAGACCACTATCACTGTTGAACATAGATGCAAAAATCCGCAACAAAATAACTAGCAAACAAAATCCAACAGCACATTAAAAGGATCATACAACATGATCAAGGGGGATTTATCCCAGGAATGCAAGGATTCTTCAATATACGCAAATCAATCAATGTGATACACCATATTAACAAATTGAAGGAGAAAAACCATATGATCATCTCAATAGATGCAGAAAAAGCTTTTGCCAAAATTCAACATGCATTTATAATAAAAACTCTTCAGAAAGTGAGCACAGAGGGAACCTACCTCAACATAATAAAGGCCATATATGACAAACCCACAGCCAACATCATTCTCAATGTTGAAAAACTGAAACCATTTTCTCTAAGATCAGGAACAAAACAAGGCTGCCCACTCTCACCACTATTATTCAACAGTTTTGGAAGTTTTAACCATGGCAATCAGAGAATAAAAAGAAATAAAAGGAATCCAAATTGGAAAGGAAGAAGTAAAACTATCACTGTTTGCAGATGACATGATTCTATAAATAGAGAATCCTAAAGATGCTACAGAAAACTACTAGAGCTAATCAATGAATTTGGTAAAGTAGCAGGGTACAAAATTAATGCTCAGAACTCTCTTGAATTCCTAAACACTAACAATTAAAAATCAGAAAGGGAAATTTACCAGTGCAACAAAAAGGATAAAATACCTAGGAATAAACCTACCTAAGAAGGCAAAAGAACTGTATGCAAAAAACTAGAAGACACTGATTAAAGAAATCAAAGACAATATTAACAGATGGAAAGATATACCATGTTCTTGGATTCGAAGAATCAATGTTGTGAAAATGACTATACTACCCAAAGCAACCTACAGATTCAATGCAATCCCTATCAAATTACCAAAGGCATTTTTCACAGAAATAGAACAAAAAAGTTTACATTTTTATGGAATCACAAAAGACCCCTAATAGCAAAAGCAATCTTGAGAAAGTAAAAGGAAGCTGGAGGAATCAGGCTCCCTGACTTCAGACTATATTACAAAGCTACAATAATCAACACAGTATGGTACTTGCATAAAAGCAGAAATATAGGTGAATGGAACAGAATAGAAAGCCCAGAATTAAACTCATGCACATATGGTCACCTTATCTTTGACAAAGGAGGCAAGAATACACAATGGAGAAAAGATAGCCTTTTCAGGAAGTGGTGCTGGGAAAACTGGACAGCTACATGTAAAAGAATGAAATTATAACACTCTCTAACACCATACACAAAAATAAACTCAAAATGGATTAAAGACCTAAATGTAAGGCCAGAAAATATAAAACTCTTAGAGGAAAACATAGGCAGAGCCCTCTGTGACATAAATCACAGCAAGATCCTTTTTGACCCACCTCCTAGAGTAATGGAAATAAAAACAAAACTAAACAAATGGGAACTAATGAAACTTAAAAGCTTTTGCACAAATGGGACCTAATGAAACTTAAAAGCTTTTGCACAGCAAACAAAACCATAAAAAAGACAAAATGGCAACTTTCAGAATGGGAGAAAATATTTTCAAATGAGGCACGGGACAAAGGATTAATCTCCAAAAGATACAAACAGCTCATGCAGCTCAATACCAAGAAAAAACAAACAACCCAATCCAAAAATGGATGGAAGACCTAAACAGACATTTCACCAAAGAATACATACAGATGGCCAACGAACACATGGAAATATGCTCAACATCACTAATCATTAAAGAAATGCAAATCAAAACCACAATGAGGTATCACCTCCTGTCGGTCAGAATGGCCATCATCAAAAAATCTACAAACAATAAATGCTGGAGAGGGTGTGGAGAAAAGGGAACCCTCCCGCACTGTTGGTGGGAATGTAAATTGATACATCCACTATGGAGAACAGTACAGAGATTCCTTAAAAACTAAAAATAAAACTACCATATGACCCAGCAGCCCCACTACTGGGTATATACCCTGAGAAAACCATAATTCAAACAGACACATGTACCCCAATGTTCATTGCAGCACTGTTTACAATAGCCAGGACATGGAAACAACCTAAATGTCCATCAACAGATGAGTGGGTAAAGAAGATGTTCCACATATATACAATGGAATATTACTCAGCCATAAAATGAAATGAAATTGAGTTATTTGTAGTGAGGTGGATGGACCTAGAGTCTGTCATACAGAGTGAAGTAATTCAGAAAGAGAAGAACAAATACCGTATGTTAACACATACATATGGAATCTAGAAAAATGTTACTGATGAACCTAGTGGTAGGGCAGGAATAAAGATGCAGATGTTGACAATGGATTTGAGGACATGGGAGGAAGGGGAGGCTGGGAAGAGAGTAGCACTGACATACATACACTACCTAATGTAAAATAGATAGCTAGTTGGAAGCTGCTGCATGGCACAGGGAGATCAGCTCAGTGCTTTGTGATGACCTAGAGTGGTGGGATACAGAGCGTGGGAGGGAGGCTCAAGAGGGAGGGGATATGGGGATATATGTATGCATATAGCTGATTCACTTTGTTGTACAGCAGAAACTAACACAACATTGTAAAGCAATTATACTCCAATAAAGACGTATTAAAAAAATAAAGCAAGGGAATGATAAGAAAACTCAGGATTGTAGATATCTTAAGTTGTGGGAATGTCACACCTCTTTATTACATAATTCTTCTAATTCCAGTTTTAAATTTGCTGTAGATTTATAAACTACATCTATTTTATTCTTAGTGCTGGGTTTACAACAAGCATTTTTAATTATCATACTCTGATTTGAAAAATTATAATGCCACTACATGTGTATATCTACAGATCTCTCTCTCTCTCTCTCTCTCTCTCTCTCTCTCTCTCTCTCTCTCTCTCCCTCTCTCTCTCTCTCTATCCACGTTTCCATCCGGAATCATTTTTCTTCTTCCAGAAGAAATTCTTTTAATATTTAATAGAGTTGCAGGTTGTCTGGTAAAAACTTTCCTCATTTATTATTTCTGTTAACATTTCTTTATTTCATCTTCATTTTTTTTCTTTCTTTTTTAGTTGAGGCGTGATTGATATATAACATTAGTTTCAGGTGTGCAACATAGTGATTTGATAGTTGTATACATTGCTAATTGATAACCACAATAAGTCTGGTTAACATCCATTGCCTTAAATAGTAAAGGGGGTCAAAAGGTACAAACTTCCAATTACATAAAATAAAGTCAGGGGATGCAATTTACAGCATGGCGACTGTAGTTAGTAACACTGTATTGCATATCTGGAAACTGGTGGGAGAGTAAATATGAAAAGTTCTTATCACAAGAGAAAAATTTTGTAACTATTTAAGAGAAACATCAGACCAACCCAGTTTGATAGATATTCTAGAAAATACTTGGCCAGTACAGTATTCAAAACTCTTAACATATGAAAAACAAGTAAAGACTGAGAAAGTGTCACAGACCTGAAGAAACAAAGGAGGCATGCAATATGGTACCCTGGATTGGATCCTAGAATAGAACTAGGACAGTAACGGAAAAACTGGTGAAATCCAAATAAAGCTTGAAGTATAGTTAATAATAATCTGTCAATATTGGTTTCTTGGTTTTGACAAATATACTAGGGTTATATGAAATGATAACTAGGGGAAACTGAGAACTATCTTTACAACTTTCCTGTAAGCTGAATTTTTTCCAAAATAAAAAGCTTACTAAAAAAATAAGAAAATATTAGTAGAGTTAAAGTGAAGCCAGAGGGGAAGATATTTTCAATACATATAACAAAGGATATGTATCCTGAGTATATAAAAATTCTCAAAAATCAAAAAGAAAAGGGCAGATACCTAGTAGAAATCAAGGAAAGAATGAACATGCACTCCACTAAAAAAAAAAAATATTGAATCTAAAATAAATGTATGAAATAAATACAAGAAAAATATTGAAATCAATGAGTATCAGGTAACTGCAAGTTAAAATCACCAATGGACCTTTTTATACACTCCAGAATGACTACAGATACTCTCTAACATGGCTATAGGAATTTAAATTGGTACAACCATTTTAGAAAATTCAGTATCTACAAAAGCTAAATAATAAATACATAACCTACTACTCAGGAATTTCCCTCCAATATATAAAACCAACAGAAATGAGTACATTTTGCACCAAAATGCAAGTAATAGCAGCACTATTTGTAGTAGGCAAAACCTGGAACAACCAAGTATTTCACACACCACCAAAAAGAATATAAAAATTGTGTTATGTGCATACAGTATACTACAACGAGGAATTTTAAATGAATGAACCATAATTACATACAACAACTTAGATAAATCTCAAAAATATTAAGCAAAAGAAACCAGACACATATGAATGTCTATTATGATTTCATTTACATAATGCTCATAATTAGGCAAGAGTAACTTTTGGTGTTAGAATGCAGGATGGTGTTTATCATTGGGGGAAAGAACATAGTAATGTTCTGATATTATTTTGTGTGTTGGTTTTATGAATGTGTTCACTTACTGAAAATTTATCAAGCTATACATTATAATTTTATGATTTCCTTTATGTATGCTATATTCAATGAAATGTTTAAGAAAAAATGTATTTTTCTAATAATTAATCTTTTTTTTTCCTTACCTAAGAAACAAATCAATGAACAATTACTGGGCATATTTAAAAGCCACATAGAAATACTGCTTACAGAATATTATGAAATACTTTCCATAGCTGAATGTATTTAAAGAGAACATTCACTGGCACTCTGTCTATAAGATTCTCACAGTTTTAATATGTTTTCTCCCTCTTCAAATTTCTTCTGCCCTAAGCTTACTAACAATGATGGAGAAAAAAATTAATAAACACGAAACTAGAAACTCTAGGTCATTTTTAACTTACAGTTTTGTTCTGTTTACTCTTATACTTACTTTGTTTTATAAAATCTGCCACCTTTTTCTTTCCAAAACTTTTAAATCTACTCATGTCCTTCACTAAGCTGTCTTTGTCCAGGTCCCAAGCATATTTTTAAAATTTTTCATAGCAATATCTTTTCACTTTACCCTTTGATATTAATACCAAAATACCACAGTATCAGTCACTAGGATTCATTAATTCAATTATACTTCTGACAACAATTATGCCTTACATTTGTGAAGGCATCAAGAATTCTCATAAAGTTCAGTATAGTTATATATATATAACTATATATATATAACATATATATATTATATATATATAACAGTATAGTTATATATATATACTTATAAGTATACTTATAAGTATTGTGTTCAGCATAACTATAGTCTTAAACATATAGACCCAAATAAATATGCAGCTTTTCTGATGATCATATCAGAAGCTACAAAAATAGTACACAAGGTTAGTATATTAAACTACTCCAAAGTTTGCTCACAGTAGACAGTAACAAATAATTCAATATTTAAGTTATTTAAAAATATTTGGTAAGTTTCCATTTGTGCCTGACAACAGCTCTTGTACATAACATTAGTACATAGGTCATAATATTTTTTTGGATTAAGACTGTTAAGAAATGGTGGTAGGCTGGAGACAGTTATAATTTTTATATTCATTTAAATTATAGTATCACAGAGCCCTGAAAAACATTATATCTAATCTTCCATAAAACAAGAGTTGATAACAATGCTGAACAAATGCTGGTGGTATAAGGCCCTGACAGGGTAGCTTTGATTAATGCTGTAGCTCTCATAAGGTGCTGCTGAAGAAGACACAGTTCAATAAATTAGAAGCACAAGGAACTACGGCGAATGCCTGCCAGCAATGGAATGTTTACATGATTCACTTGCCACAGAAAAGCTTACCAGAGGGATTACAGGAAAAGCTAACCATGAAATAACACTCTCTGATACTTTGTCCCCCTAGAATTCAGGAACAAAACTCAGCTGCATTGAAATTAACCAAATATTGCCCATTCTTTTGAAGGCAAAGCATGCCTACTACAAAGGAAAATGTGAGGAAATGGACTACCATAGCTATTGTTTTGAATATTCTTTCAGTAGTCTGAATCCTTACTCAGAAATGGTAGACGGAAGATAGAAAGGTATACAGGTAAGGAGGTAAGTACGTAGGTATATAGGTAGATATACAGATGTAAATATGACTATAACCTTTCCAACTTTTTTTTTCCAATTTTTTTTAAATGTATTTATTTATTTTTGGCTGCGTTGGGGCTTTGCTGCTGCGCTGGCTTTCTCTAGTTGCGGTAAGCGGGGGCTACTCTTCGTTGAGGTCCGTGGGCTTCTCATTGTGGTGGCTTCTCTTGTTGTGGAGCACGGGCTCTAGGGCACACAGGATTCAATAGTTGTGGCACACAGGCTCAGTAGTTGTGGTTCGCGAGCTCTAGAGTGCAGGCTCAGTAGTTGTGGCGTACTGGCTTAGTTGCTCCGCGGCATATGGCATCTTCCCAGGCCAGGGATCGAACCTGTGTCCCCTGCATTGGCAGGCAGATTCTTAACCGCTGCGCCACCAGGGAAGCCCCTGCAACTTCTTAAATAGAAGCTTTGATCATTGCTTTCAGACATTTCTTTTATTTTTCAAATAAGTATTTAATGCTATAAATGTCTAACACCAATTTTTAATTCATCTCACATATTTTGTTATGCTTTGCGTTCACTTTCATTCATTTCTCATGATTCTTGTGATTTTTAAAATTTGACCTAAGGTTAATTATGAAAGCTATTGATTAACTTAATTTTGATGATTAATTTAGAAATATTTGGACATTTCCCAGATATTTCTGTTATTTAATTAATTGTGTTTGGATCAAAATAGCACATTTTTAAATTTTACTTAAAGAGAAGGAGAGTTTTATTTGAGATAGACAATCAGATAAGACAATGGATCAGCATCTTTCCCACATTATATTAGTTGTCTATTGCTGTATAACAATATTACCACAAATTTAGCAGCTTGAAACAATACACACTTATATTCTGTTTCTGCATGTCAGGAATCCTGGTAAAACTTAGGTGCCTCCTATGCAAAGTTGCAGTTTAAGGTGTCAGACTCAGCTTGCGGCGGGGGGGGTCTCATCGAAATGCTTGACTAGGGAAGGATCTACTGCCAAGCTCATCCAAGTTATTGGAAGAATTCACTCCACCATGGCTTTCAGACTAAAGGTTTTATTTTTCTGTTGGCTGTCAGTTGAAGACCACCTTAAGATCCTAAAAGCTGCTTGTAGTTCCCGGCCACTTGGTGTTCTTTAGCATGGCTGACTGTTTCCTCAAAGCCAGCAAGGAAATGAGGGATTCCAGAAAGAAAGGCAATACAATCTCATGTAATGTAATCACATAATCACACACATATAATCATATACATCCCATCACCTTTGCCATAACTGACTGGTTAGAAGCTAGTCATATGCCCTGCTCACACTTATGGGATAAGATCACACAAAGGTATGAACACCAGGAAGTGGGGATCATGGTAGCTACCTTGAGTCTTTCTCACACACACACACACACACACACACACACACACACACACACGCTAGATACTTTCCAAGTGATCTCTTTTATTTTTTCTCAGGATTTTGCTCTTTGTGTGTCAGTTTAGAGAGATTCTATTACTATATAATCAAGTTTAATGATCTTTTCATCTGCTGTGCCTGAACTTCTGAGACGGAGAGAGAGAAAAAGGTTCATAGTACTCAGCCAAAGACTTAAGGGGTCATACTAACCTTTGTGGGGTCTAGAGGAGCTAGGGCCTAGCTGCTGTCCCTGGCCAACAAGGAGACAGAAGATACATGAAAATGCACATACGATGCAATAGCACCTGATGCCTTGGCCAAAATTGCCGAGTAACAAAGAAATATGATACCTGCTTTATTTTTACCTTCCAAGTCTCACGAAATATCAATTGTAGCCCATGCTAATTCAGAACTGTGCAGAAAAGAGAATTCTGGAAATGTGTTTCTAGTTTAGCTAAATCAACACAATATACAGGCATTACATTTACTTTTTATTAGAAGCACTATGGTCAGTTTTTTACATGCAAAACATTGATACATCTCAAATTAATTTTTGTGTATGGTGTGAATCATGAGTTATGATGCTAGGCTAAGATTCACTTTCTTTGCCTGGACAACCATTTCCAGTCCCATTTCATCACTGGGATTACATTGGTGTTCTTCTCTAGGATCACTTGACAATATATGTGTATCTACTTCTAGATGTTTTATTCTGTTTCATTAATCAGTATGTCTATCCTTGGGCCAATGACATATTGTCATGATTTACTTTTTAGCATTGTGGTAAGTCCTGCACTCAAAGTAAGATCTCTGACTTGCGTTTGCTTTTGCAAAACTGTTATAGCTGTTCTAGGTCTTCTATTTTCCATATATATTTTAGAATAAGTGTGTCGACTTTTATTTTAAAAATACTGCTTTAATTTTAATATAGATGGCATTAGATCTAAAGATCAACTTGGGAAGAATTTCCACCATGATATTTAATCATTAAAACCATGAATAAAATGTATCTTTTCACTCATTTAGTCTTAAATTTCTCTCAAAAATGAGTTGTCAGTATAGAATTCTTACATGTATTATATATTTAATCACAGTTTATTTATTTATTTATTTATTTATTTATTTATATTTGGCTGTGTTGGGTTTTCATTGCTGTGCGGGGCTTTCTCTAGTTGCAGCGAGCAGGGGCTACTGTTCCTTGCGATGCGCAGGCTTCTCATTGCAGTGGCTTCTCTTGTTGCGAAGCACGGGCTCTAGGCGTGCGGGCTTCAGTAGTTGCGGCACACGGGCTTAGCTGCTCTGCAGCATGTGGATCTTCCTGGACCATGGCTCGAACCCGTGTCCCCTGCATTGGCAGGCAGATTCTTACCCACTGTACCACCAGGGAAGTCCCCACAGTTATTTTTATGGTCCTTATTTCCCAACTTCAATAACTGATTTGTCTGTGTGTCTGCTATAACTGTTTTTTTTCACCCTTATCAATGTCAGTTTTCTGCCTTTTTATGTCTAGCAAATTTACACTGTGCCCTAGGTATTGTGTATGAAAGAAATGAGTGGCTAACTTCCACCAGTGAGTGTCCCCTTTTCCATATGTTAGAAAGATCTCATACCTAAATAAAATCATGTTTTGAGCAGGGGAAGAACTTGCTCTCCACTAGTTTGTCTTATTCCTCAAGCATGATTTTCCTTGGATTTTTGATTGAGAGCTTAGAAAGTCTATATCCTCAGCACTCCCTCAGCACTAAAAATTCTGTCACATGGATATTTTGAGATTGGCTCTTCAGCCTCTCTCTCTCTCACATAGGTTAAAATTTCCCTCTATTTTTTACAGGTCTTCTCCCTCTAGCAGGACTTTGTCCACTAAGTACCTAGTGATGGAGGAGATCCTCTCTGCCTTACCAACTCTGTATCACTCATTGTCCTTTAAAGCCCAGAATTCACCAAATAGCCTATGGGGAAAACTGACCTTATATTTGGTATTCCTATGGTGATTCAGTTGTATCAGCCAAACATGGCTGTCAGCACCTGTTTCATTTTACTTAGCAGTGGAAGTCTACCTGTTTACACTTAATATAAATTATTTCAGATTAAATCTGCCATATTATTATTTATTTTCTATCTGTCCAATATTTCTATATACCCTTCCCTTAGCTGTACTGTTTTTCTTAGTTCAAAGGTACTTAAATGGGGGTGATTTTGCCCCCCAGGGAACAAATGGCAATATCTAGAGACTCTTTATCTTACCTTGTCGGGGAAGATGGTACTGGCAACTATTAAGTAGAGGTCAGGGATGCTATTAAACATCTTACAATGCACAGAACACTTAAGAATTATCTGTCTCAAAATGTCAATACAGTGGGCTTCCCTGGTGGCGCAGTGGTTGGGAGTCCGCCTGCCGATGCAGGGGACACGGGTTCGTGCCCGGTCCGGGAGGATCCCTAATGCCGCAGAGCGGCTGGGCTCGTGAGCCATGGCCGCTGAGCCTGCGCGTCTGTAGCCTGTGCTCTGCAACAAGAGAGGCCACAACAGTGAGAGGCCTGCATACAGGGAAAAAAAAAAAAAATGTCAATACAGTAAAGACTGAAGAACTCTGTTTCAGTTTAATTACTTCTACTATTTCGTTTTCCCTTGTAAATTCCCTTGAATTTTTACTATTCTTTTATAGATAATTCTAAGCATAACTATATGCATTATTCACTGATCAAATTCTAATATACATTTACACCTTTATCTCATTCTAGACAATAAAAGGACTTTGAAATAACTTAGTTTCATTTACTCCTTATCACACTGGGGTAATTACTGTGTTTAATCTTAATCCTCATTACTGAACTCTATGAGGTATTAATATTTTTCATTTATATTGTAAGTATTGTCTTTTTTACAATGTATTTACCCTTTTTATTGTTCTTCATCACCTTCTACACCTCTATCTTTCTATCTGGATCATTTCTCTTCTGAGTGAAGAATCCCTTTTAGTATTTCCTGTATCAATACGCCTTGCTGAAGACTGCTTAAAGTTTTTTCTTTGAAAACTTCTTAACCTGCCTTAATTACTGAACATTTTTGTTTGGTAAAAATATATATATATCTTAGCATTTTATTTCTTTAATTAATTTAAAGATATAATTCCATACTTTTCTAGCTTCCATTTTTCTTTTTACAGTTCCATTGCATCGTATCAGTATTAGAGCTGCTCATTTAAAGACAGTATTTTTCTCTATCTCTGGTTTTACATAGTTTTACTATGTTGTTCTTAGGCATGGTTTTCTTTTTATTTAACCTTATGGGCTTTCTTAGAGTATCTTCAATCTGTGGTTTTCTCTCTTTCTTCAATTTTGGAAAATTGTCACTTGTTATCTCTCAAATATATGTTTCAGTCACTCTCTCCTCTCTTTCTGAAACTAGTTAAAAATATGTTCAAACTCTGTGTATTGTATGTCTCTTACACCTTTTCCTTTTATACTTTTATATTTGTTCTTAACCTGGACATTATTATACTATGATCTCAGTTCTAGTTCTCTGATTCTCTCATCACCTGTAGAATCTTCTGCAGAACCCAGCTATTGACTCCAGTTTCAGCTACTGTATTTTTATGTGTACAGTGATAAACTTGTCACTTAATTGTTCGTTTTAAAAAATTACATGTCATTTAATCTCTTGAACATCTTAATCACAGTTATTTTAAAAGCCATGTTTAAAAACTCCTGCATCAGCTTCATCCACCAGAACACAGGCACTAGTCCCCTCCATCAGGAAGCATATACAACCCACTGAAACAACGGGAACTACGAACGTGCAGCCAGCAAAAGGAGACCCCAAACACAGTAAGATAAGCAAAATGAGAAGACAGAAAAACACACAGCAGATGAAGGAGCAAGGTAAAAACCCATCAGACCTAAAAAATGAAGAGGAAATAGGCAGTCTACCTGAAAAACAATTGAGAATAATGATAGTAAAGATGATCCAAAATCTTGGAAATAGAATGGAGAAAATACAAGAAATGTTTAACAAGGACCTAGAAGATCTAAACAGCAAACAAACAGTGATGAACAACACAATAAATGAAATTACAAATTCTCTAGAAGGGATCCATAGCAGAATAACTGAGGCAGAAGAACGGATAAGGGACCTGGAAGATAAAATAGTGTAAATAACTGTTGCAGAGCAGAATAAAGAAAAAAGAATGAAAAGAATTGAGAACAGTCTCAGAGACCTCTGGGACAACATCAAATGCACCAACATTCGAATTATAGGGGTCCCAGAAGAAGAAGAGAAAAAGAAAGGGACTGAGAAAATATGTGAAGAGATTATAATTGAAAACTTTCCTAATATGGGAAAGGAAAGAGTTAATCAAGTCCAGGAAGCACAGAGAGTCCCATACAGGATAAATCCAAGGAGAAACATGCTAAGACACATATTAATCAAATTATCAAAACTTAAATACAAGGGAAAAACAACAAATAACACACAAGGGAATCCCCATAAGGTTAACAGCTGATCTTTCAACAGAAACTCTGCAAGCCAGAAGGGAGTGGCAGGACATATTTAAAGTGATGAAGGAGAAAAACCTAAAATCAAGATTACTCTACCCAGCAAGTATCACATTCAGATTTGATGGAGAAATTAAAACCTTTACAGACAAGCAAAAGCTAACAGAATTCATCACCACCAAACCAGCTTTACAACAAATACTAAAGGAACTTCTCTAGGCAGGAAACCCAAGAGAAGGAAAAGACCTACAATAACAAACCCCCCAAAATTAAGAAAATGGTAATAGGAACATACATATTGATAATTACCTTAAATGTAAATGGATTAAATGCTCCAACCAAAAGACATAGACTGGCTGAAGGGATACAAAAACAAGACCTGTATATATGCTGTCTACAAGAGACCCACTTCAGACCTAGGGACACATACAGACTGAAAGTGAGGGGATGGAAAAAGATATTCCATGCAAATGGAAATCAAAAGAAAGCTGGAGTGGCAATTCTCATATCAGACAAAATGGACTTTAAAACAAAAACTATTACAAGAGACAAATAAGGACACTACATAATGATCAAGGGATCAAGAAGAAGATACAACAATTGTAAATATTTATACACCCAACATAGGAGCACCTCAATACATAAGTCAAATACTAGCAGCCATAAAAGGGGAAATCAACAGTAACACAATCATAGGAGGGGACTTTAACACCCCACTTTCACCAATGGACAGATCATCCAAAGTGAAAATAAATAACGAAACACAAGCTTTAAATGATACATTAAACAAGATGGACTTAATTGATATTTATAGGACATTCCATCCAAAAACAACAGAATACACTTTCTTCTGAAGTGCTCATGGAACATTCTCCACAATAGATCATATCTTGGGTCACAAATCAAGCCTTGGTAAATTTAAGAAAATTGATATTGTATCAAGTATCTTTTCCGACCACAACACTATGAGACTAGATATCAACTGCAGAAAAAAATCTGTAAAAAATACAAACACGTGGAAGATAAACAATACACTACTTAACAACCAGGAGATCACTGAAAAACTCAAAGCAGTAATCAAAAAATACCTAGAAACAAATGACAATGAAAACACGACAACCCAAAAGCTATGGGATGCAGCAAAAGCAGTTCTAAAAGGGAAGATTATAGCAATAAAATCCTACCTTAAGAAACAAGAAACATCTCAAATAAACAACCTAACCTCACACCTAAAGCAATTAGAGAAAGAAGAACGAAAAAACTCCCAAGGTTAGCAGAAGGAAAGAAATCATAAAGATCAGATTAGAAATAAAAGAAAAAGAAATGAAGGAGACGATAGCAAAGATCAATAAAACTCAAAGCTGGTTCCTTGAGAAGATAAAAAAACTTGATCAACCATTAGCCAGACTCATCAAGAAAAAAAGGGAGAAGACTCAAACCAATAGAATTAGAAATGAAAAAGGAGAAGTAACATCTGACACTGCAGAAACAAAGGATCATGAGAGTTTACTACAATCAACTATAGGCCAATAAAATGGACAAATTCTTAGAAATGCACAACTTCTGAGATGGAACCAGGAAGAAATAGAAAAGATGAACAGACCGATCACAAGCACTGAAATTGAAACTGTGATTAAAAATCTTCCAACAAACAAAAGCCCACGACCAGAGGGCTTCACAGGCGAATTCTATCAAACATTTAGAGAAGAGCTAAATCCTTCTCAAACTCTTCCAAAATATAGCAGAGGAAGGAACACTTGCAAACTCATTATATGAGGCCACCATCACCCTGATACTGAAACCAGACAAAGATGTCACAAAGAAAGAAAACTAGAGGCCAATATCACTGATGAACATACATGCAGAAATCCTCAACAAAATACTAGCAAACAGAATCCAACAGCACATTAAAAGGATCATACACCATGATCAAGTGGGGTTTATCCCTGGAATGCAAGGATTCTTCAATATATGCAAATCAATCAATGTGATACACCATATTAACAAACTGAAGGAGAAAAACCATATGGTCATCTCAGTAGATGCAGAGAAAGCTTTCAACAAAATTCAACACCCATTTATGATAAAAACCCTCCAGAAAGTAGGCATAGAAGGAACTTTCCTCAACATAATAAAGGCCATATATAACAAACCCACAGCCAACATCATTCTCAATGGTGAAAAACTAAAAGCCATTTCCACAAAGATCAGGAAAAAGACAAGGTTGCCCACTCTCACCACTATTATTCAATATAGTTTTGGAAGTTTTAGCCACAGCAATCAGAGAAGAAATAAAAGGAATCCAAATTGGAAAAGAAGAAGCAAAGCTGTCACTGTTTGCAGATGACATGATACTATACATAGAGAATCCTAAAGATGCTACCAGAAAACTACTAGAGCTAATCAATAAATTTGGTAAAGTAGCAGGATACAAAATTAATGCACAGAAATCTCTGGCATTCCTATACACTAATGATGAAAAATCTGAAAGTCAAATTAAGAAAACACTCCCATTTATAACTGCAAGAAAAAAGAATAAAATATCTAAGAATAAATCTACCTAAGGAGACAAAAAACCTGTACGCAGAACATTATAAGACACTGATGAAAAAAATTAAAGATGATACATATAGATGGAGAGATATACCATGTTCTTGGATTGGAAGAACCAACATTGTGAAAATGACTATACTACCCAAAGCAATCTACTGATTCAATGTAATCCCTATCAAACCACCACTGGCATTTCGCAGAACTAGAACAAAAAATTTCACAATTTGTATGGAAACACAAAAGACCCCAAAGAGCCAAAGCAATCTTGAGAAAGGAAAACAGAGCTGGAGGAATCAGGCTCCCTGACTTCAGACTATACTATAAAGCTACAGTAATCTAGACAGTATGGTTCTGGAACAAAAACAGAAATATACATCAATGGAACAGGATAGAAAGCCCAGAGATAACCCCATGCACATATGGTCACCTTCTCTATGATAAAGGACGCAAGAATATACAGTGGAGAAAAGACAGCCCCTTCAATAAGTGGTGCTGGGAAAACTGGACAGTTACATGTAAAAGAATGGAATTAGAACACTCCTTAACACCATACACAAAAATAAACTCAAAATGGATTAAAGACCTAAATGTAAGGCTAGACACTATCAAACTCTCAGAGGAAAACATAGGCAGAACACACTATGACATAAATCACAGCAAGATCCTTTTTGACCCACCTCCTAGAGAAATGGAAATAAAAGCAAAAATAAACAAATGGGACCCAATGAAACTTAAAAGCTTTTGCACAGCAAAGGAAACCATAAACAAGACGAAAAGACGATTCTCAGAATGCGAGAAAATATTTGCAAACGAAGCAACTGACAAAGGATTCATCTCCAAAATTTACAAGCAGCTCATGCAGCTCAATATCAAAAAAAACACAAAAGACCCAATCCAAAAATGGGCAGAAGACCTAAATAGACATTTCTCCAAAGAAGATATACAGTTTGCCAACAAACACATGAAAGAACGCTCAACATCATTAATCATTAGAGAAATCCAAATCAAAACTACAATGAGATATCATCTCACACCAGTCAGAATGGCCATCATCAAAAAATCTACAAACAATAAATGCTGAAGAGGGTGTGGAGAAAAGGGAACCTTCTTTCACTGTAGGTGGGAATGTAAATTGGTACAGCCACTATGGAGAACAGTATGGAGGTGCCTTAAAAAACTAAAAGTAGAACTACCATACGACCCAGCAATCCCACTACTGGGCATATACCCTGAGAAAACCATAATTCAAAAAGAGTCATGTACCAAAATGTTCATTGTAGCTCTATTTACAATAGCCAGGACACGGAAGCAACGTAAGTGTCCATCGACAGATGAATGGTTAAAGAAGATGTGGCACCTATATAAAATGGAATATTACTCAGCCATAGAAAGAAATGAAATTGAGTTATTTGTAGTGAGGTGGATAGACCTATAGTCTGTCCTACAGAGTGAAGTAAGTCAGAAAGAGAAAAACAAATACCGTATGCTAACACATATATATGGAATCTAAAAAAAAGATTTAAAAAAAAGGTCATGAAGAACGTAGGGGCAAGACGGGAATAAAGACACAGACCTACTAGAGAATGGACTTGAGGATACCGGGAGGGGGAAGGGTAAGCTGGGACAAAGTGAGAGAGTGGCATGGACATATATACACTACGAAACGTATAATAGATAGCTAATGGAAAGCAGCCGCATAGCACAGGGAGATCAGCTCAGAGCTTTGTGACCACCTAGAGGGGTGGGACAGGGAGGGTGGGAGGGAGGGAGACGCAAGAGGGAAGAGATATGGGGACATATGTGTAGAGGGAAGAGATATGGGGACATATATATATATATGTATAAAGCTGATTCACTCTGTTATAAAGCAGAAACTAACACACCATTGTAAAGCAATTATACTCCAATAAAAGATGTTAAAAAAAAAACTACTGCATCACGTCCATGTTTCATGTGAATCAGTTTCTAACATCATTTTCCCTGTGTTTGTCAATGTATTTTGTCTCTTTGCATGCCCAGTAATTTTTTAATGATTATAAATAGCTCTGTAGAAAAACTCTGTAGAGATAACTTAAGGTTCTTATTGATTTTACTCTCTTCTAGAAACTTATTTTTTTCAATTTCAGCAGAAACTATGGTAGGAAAAGATAACCCTAATCTAATAGGAATTAAACTGATTTGAAACTGGCCTTCCGTCTCTGTGGGAGATGGCAAAATTTGAATCAACATTGTTCCTTCCATTTATCTCTATGAGTGTTCCAACTGAAACCTTGGGATGTATGTATAGGAACCTCTTACTTGGTAGGCCACACACTCCATTTAATCTCTGAATTCCATGAGATAGTCAGCAGCTCAGTCTCACAGACTGAGTTTTAAATTAAGCAAATGCTTTAAGTGATAAGTCAAAAGAAAATGCTTGGGTCATAATCTTGGATTCCTCTTTTTTTGCAGGATCATGGACCTCAATTCATCATTGTCTTGCTATTTGAAAAGAGATTTCCAAAAAACAAACAAACAAACAAAAACTGTCTTAATCTTACATTGCTGGAACCATAAATATCTAATTTCAACATTTTCAAATCTAGACATACAGCATTGCTACTCTCCTAGTTTTTGATAATTCTCTCATTCAATTATCATTTTTTCTGCCAGCCTAAAATCAGCTTTCTCTTTCTCACTCTCTTTTTCTCTCATCACAGATTATTGTCTATCTCAGTTTGCACTTCTTTTACAAACAAAATTTTCTCATTTTTTTCTGAAAATATAAAATAGGTAACTTCAAATGTACTTATCTTTACCATTGCAACAATTATTTCAGAATATGCATCTTGCATGCTATTATCTGTACTCTATTTTAAGTATGCTTTTATAGGTCCTAGGTTTTTTTCTTCTTCAGCCCTTTTATCCTTTCAGAATGAAAGGATATTTTATAAGGGTATTTTATTTAAAGCACTGTGTGAAATCTCTGAATTATCACTAGATCCCCTTTTCATCTTAATTCATCTATTCACATTGTTAATATCTGGATAAAATGCTTCAATATTTTTGAATAGGTAACACCATTTCCTCTTTTATGCACTAAATAAAACTTTTATACACTAAATAAAAGCCCAATTTGTATGACTGTTCAGTTTATTCAAGGCCTGACATAAAAGAGGAGTTCAAAATCTGTGTTCAATGAAAAATAATCTCATACAGAGGAATGCATGAGATTTCCAAGGGTAAAAGCAGGAATAATCCCAGAAAATCCTATTTGATGTTTGGCCTGATTCTTTTATGAAGATCTTTTGTTGATTTTTATAAGTTAATTTTCATTGCGTGTGGCTCAACACATTCATTCTGGGCACCATCTTGAAAAGAGATTTTAGAAATCTACACCCCGTTGTAGGAAAATGAGCTGAGAGCAATATTTTGTTTTTTCTCCTGGACAACTCTATTTCTTATATCTTTTCTTACAAACATTTCACATTATATGTGTTTTCAGATTTGGTTGGTAGAGTTATAAACATCCTTATGATGGTTAACTTCATGTGTTAACTTGGCTAGGCCACAGTGCCCAGTTGTTTGATGAAACACCTGTGTAGATGATGCTATGAAGGTATTTTTCTTATGTGATTAACATTGAAATCAGCACACTTCAAGTAAAGCAGATTACCCTCTATAGTGTAGGTAGAGTTCATCCAATCAGTTGAAGAGCTTAAGAGTAAAGACAGGTTTTCTGAAGACGGAATTATCCTCAAAACTGTAACACAGATATCTTACCTGAGTTTCTAGCTTGTTTTCACGTGGAATTCAGAGTCAAGGCTGAAATGTCAACTTTTATAGAATTTCCAGTTTGCTAGCCTGGTCTACAAATACCCCAACTCTCACAACCTCATGAGCCAAGCCAATTCCTTAAAAAGAAATATTTATCTCTATCTCTAGCTCTATCTATAATTGGTTCTGTTTCTCTGAAGAACCATGACTAATATGGTCCTGGAATAAAAGAAGAAGTAAATATAGTTTAGTTCCTTTTTCAGAAAAGAGAAATAGTTACATCTCTAAGGTTTAGTGCAGATTACATAGTGAAAAGAAAACAGGCTTCTTAGACAAAGGAAAGACTGCCCTCCTGGTTCCAATTCTAGGAAAACAACCAGGTCGTGCCTTAGAGAAAAGAAGTTATAGACCTTAACAGGTAAATTCTAGCTGCTAAGACAGCAAGGGCATTCTAGACCTTAGCCGATGGATTCCTTGGAAAGAAATATTTGTTCTAAGAACTCAAATATATCAGAATTAATTGAAACAGCCAAATTTTATTGACAGTTCATAGTCTAAGAGATTGTCAGAAGACTCTGAGACTTACTCAAGGATTCCCCAGATTCCCTGGTAAGAAGGCCAGGCTAAAGTGGAGCTGGATTGAGCCAAGACAAGCAAAAACTGCTTTTCCGCTATTCAGAGAATTCAAGTATTTTAAACCAAGGTAGCCTAAAACATCCCAGTAAGGTGTTGTCAAACATAATTGTTACTACTCATGGCTAAAGCTTTAAAATTGAAGTGCATTTAAAAGAACATTCACACACGGTGGCAGAGTGAATTATTTATTTCTGTGCCTAAGCTAAGACTATTAGAAATACTAAATAAAACAAAATAGAAGGGATACAAACACTTCCTTAAGTTGAGGACACTGAAATATCGACATTATATATGTATATGTTTTAAAGTGGTACTCTCACAACATGTCCAGTAAAAGATACTTGTTTGAAAATCACCAAAATCTTCCTCCAACATGACTCTCTTCTCTTCAAGTTTTAAAATACTATTAATCAGTAGCATTCCTTAAAAGAAAAAAAAAATTCTGCAGTCTGCAGATTAAGGAAGTACTGCAGTTAAAATCTCTAAGACATAGAAAAAAGCTGTCTTCGCAGTAGTAAACCCAAGCTGAATGTTAAATATATATATGAAGGACTCCCTAGGGCAGATGAGCTTTTTAATCACAGTGTTTGACTTTCCATATCTGATTTGTTGCCCCTTCTGTGGCAGGAGGATGGACTTGGTAGCACATTTTTCTCAAATTTCTTGATAAGCACTACTATTGACCTGACAGCCTGGACTGATTAAATATCCCTATTCACATGAAGATATAACCACTGCCTTTAAGAACCTCTAGGCTAAAATTAAATGTAAATTAACAAGGGCCTTCTTCAGCTTCTTTCCTCTCAGGCAATTATTACATACTATTCTGTGGGAAAAGAATGTACTTACAAATCGACTTATTTGTTTTTATTTTATCAATTCAGTAGAGGTCGGATAAGATCCAGCCAAGGGAAAAATAGTAAAATAGCATAGTTAAAGCAAGATAAAATCAAATTTAGAAAAAGGAATGTATTAAATAGAGAATCCAATAGATATGTAAGTTGAAACAGGAAGTTCAGAGTTTAAGGAAATATGAAAAAAGCAAGCATGTCTCCTATGACTAGTTTAGCAAATACTAAATGATTACAGAAGGTGGAATACAAAACAGAAAATCCAGGATACAGCCCTGGGCACAAAAATATCAAGCAGCTATTATGGACAATGTGGGGCTAAATAAAGACAAACAGTTGACACAATAAAAATATGCGTTACTTTGACGGGGAGTTTTGATCATCAAAGGAGAAAATGGAGCTTTACAGGTTTGTGAGCAATTTGAAGGTTCTGTGAGCTAGGGCTCTTGGGAACCATCAGTTTAGAGTCAAAGTTATTCCGAGGCCCCAGGAGACCTGAATTCAGCGGGAGAGGAAAACTGGTACAGCTGTGTCAAATTGGTTATTCAGAAAGAAGAATGGAGTGTAGAATCAGGCCATTGACAAGATCTTTTCCTACAGTCTTTCTTCTGCTATTATGTTACTGATATAAACTTGAGTTTTCACGCATGTAGATGACACTGACTATGATTCCATATTAACACTGTCTGACAATCTTAGTGCATTTTGGTAATCAGTTTGCTCTCCCAAGCACTGGAAAGTATACTTCTTTTTCCATTCTTCTCAAACTTCCAGACTTATCTCCTCACTTTTCCACATCTAATTTTCAGAGTAATAGAAATTATCCCACCTACATCTTCCCGACAAAAAAAACTACAAACTTCTCTTTTCTTTCCCTCCCATAAAAGGTGGTTTGTTTCACCATTCTCTGGAGTCATTCATGGTATTGAAAGCAGGAAAGGTCACACGGCCTTAAACCAACTCCATAAGGAAGTCCAGAGTTTAAATTACATTTCAGAGTTGGTCCCACTTTGGTTATGTACTTTCACTCTGGACAGCCATCGGCTATGGTATGCCTAGATCTCTCCACCAGGAAGTGGAACAGTCCTCTAAAAAGTCTCAGAGGTGAGCCCATAGAAGCCAAACATGCATAAGCCCAGGGCTGGGCACACAAAATGGTAAATGAAACTGAGGTATCTAGGCATAGCAAAAGAGGTGTCTGCTCTAACGTGAGGAATATCTAATTAGAAAACTGAAGGCAGGTATAAGTGGCATTTACAATAGCCTACCAGTTATAAATTATCAGTAGATAACCTAACGGAAATGCAAAATACCTTTTTAGAAACTCAATCAGAGTAAGCAAAGAAAACCTTGGAGAGGTAAATGATGTTAATGGATTAGAAATGCTAGCAATGTTACACTGGAAACGTGTCATTTTCCCAAAACTGATTAAAATTACAGTACGATTGGGGGCATAAAAACTCACAAAATTAGTCTAAACTTTACACAAAAGAATATAATAATATAAATAAATAATACAATTCTGGGCCTCCCTAGTGGTGCAGTGGTTAAGAATCCGCCTGCCAGGGCTTCCCTGGTGGCGCAGTGGTTGTGAGTCCACCTGCCGATGCAGCGGACACGGGTTCGTGCCCCGGTCCAGGAAGATCCCACATGCCGCGGAGCGGCTAGTCCCGTGAGCCATGGCCGCTGAGCCTGCGCATCCGGAGCCTGTGCTCCGCAACGGGCGAGGCCACAACAGTGAGACGCACACGTACCACAAAAAAAAAAAAAAAAAAAGAATCTGCCTGGTCCGGGAAGATCCCACATGCTGCGGAGCAACTAAGCCCGTGCACCACAACTACTGAGCCTGCACTCTAGAGCCCATGAGCCACAACTATGGAGCCTGCGTGCTGCAACTAATGAAGCCTGCGTGCCTAGAGCCTGTGCTCCACAACAAGAGAAGACACCGCAATGGGAAGCCCGTGCACCGCAATGAAGAGTAGCCCCCACTTGTCCCAACTATAGAAAGCCTGTGCGCAGCAACACAGACCCAGTGCAGCCAAAAATAAATAAATAAAAATAAATAAATAAACAAAATTTTAAAAGTAAATAAATAAGACAATTCTGAGAAGGAAGACCAAAAAGGAAGAGTTTCCTACCAAATTCAAACACATTTTACACAATAATAATTAAATCAGTGTGATATTGGTCTAGAAAGACAAAAGGATCAAATCTTGACCAGAGATTGTCTTTAGCATGATTTATCTATGGAGTGTGTGAGATATTAGAGAAAGTCCTGGACGTATAATATTGAGGACAAGAATTAGAAAAAGGGTGGAATGAAAAGGTATAAGATAAACTAGGTAGAACAATAATGTTACCAGTTATTCATAAAATGGGATCTTATTTGCCCATAAAAAGAAATGAAGTATTGATTTAATCTACAACATGAGTGAACTTTGAAAACATTGTGCTGAATGAAAGAATCCAGATACAAAAGGCCTCATATTGTACGATTCCATTTAACATAAAATGTCCATAGTAGGCAAATCTATAGAGGCAGAAAGTAGATTAATAGTTGCTAGGGCTGGGAGGAGGAAGAAATGGGGAGTGACTGCAAATAAGTATAGGGCTTTTGGGGGTGGGTGATGAAATGTTCTGAAATTAGATTGTGGTGACTGATGCATAACCTTGTGAGTCTACTAAAAACCACTGAATTGTATACTGTAAAAGGGTGAGCTTTATGGTATATGAATTATATCTCGATAAAACTGTCAGTACAAATATTTATATTTTGAACTCTTCCTGTAATATCTCCTAGAGTAAAAAAATAAATTTTTAAATAATAGGGCATCAGAGGAATTTATCATGGATTTCAAAGGGACACAACATGTTTCCTATGGAGAAAAGAACGGGTAAAAATTAAGAACTGTGGATTATGATACAGAGAGTACTTTCCCTCACTTTTCTTCGTTTTCCAAACACACTTCAATACTGTAGTACCAATAAAAAGTATATATATTTTTCTATATATTTTTCTAACACTGATGAATCTTAACTGAAATAAACAGACTTTGATTTTTTTTCTTAAATTGTTGGACATCAATTTCATCTATTGATGTATTTCTATTATGAAATACAGATTCTTATACCAATTGTCTTTCAAAAATTTATTTATTGTTCATAATGTATAATTAATTCATTCTCATTTTATATATCCTGGAGGAGGAAATGGGAGCATGTTATTTTCAGAGAGCGATTACAAACTGATCCTTAGAACACTCTTCAATTTAACTAGTTTGATTTAAACAACTATCTGAAAATCCCCCAAAGCAGCCTTTTCTCAGGTACCTTTTTTGTGGCTCTAAACTCAGGCCATTGATCTGACTCCCAGTTGCTGTTTTTCATAACATAGTTAGAGTGAATTCACCAGATGCTTTTGGGTATAATTTGAAGACTATGACTGACATTTTAATAACTATTGTACTTACATCAATAAATGTTATTTAGCACATTTTCTACGGCAATATTAAAGTTAAAAATGCATTTAGTTGGCTTGGTTATTAAATCTGAAAATGGCTTCAAAATGAGAGAAGCCAGAATATTTATTGTAACATATTCAATGTCCCGTAATTTTTTAAATGCCGAGTAATGAAATTTAGAGTCTAGGAAATTGTACTCATAGTGAAAACCATATACATACAAGCATAACCTACATTTTACACAGGTACATGCACATACATTCCATCTTTTACACTATTACCTATAACAAGCAATTCTTCATTTCATTGGATTTCAAAAAGAGAACATAAATAGCTGCTCTCAGAAAATATATCATAAAATAACCCACTTTTATATATGATTCTATTATTTGGAATAACTTATAAAAGGGAAATACAGCAATTGTTGCTATGTAATTTGGGTCAAGTGTCCTAGTTGCTCACAGCCGGTACATAGTTATAGTCATCATCTCTGAAACTCTTTCAATCTATAGTAGTCAGAATTTTTGAAATTACATGTATGGAAGGAAACAAGAAGGGATATGGATGCTTCTCAGGCAAGTGGTGGCATAGTATGGACATCTGTTGGAGTTTGCCAAGAATCTCTTCACCCTTTGTTCACACATACGTTGGCACAAGAGAGTAACGTACTCTAGCCATTTTAATCAGAAAGGAATTTGGATGCTTACAAGTTATTGAATTTACTAAAGTGGATCCTAGGTTGGGCCTCCCAGAGTGACTCGCAGAAAAATACAGAATTAAGAACTAAACCAGATACTCTCTCCGAGGCCACTACTGGATCTATATTAGAAGAAAGATGGCAGGACAACTGCTTCTGAGGAAGCTGCAGAGTGGATAGTGGAAAGATGCTTCAGAGTAAAAAAAAGGTCTCACATTTTCATGACATTGACAGCAGAAACATCCCTAAATTGCAAGAAGTTGGCTTCCTTCTTATTTAATCCTTACTTTGGTGAATCTCATGTGAGAATCTAATTTATACCCAATACCCTCACTGTAGTGGACTCTTGGAGATGTAATTTTAGTTTTTCAACTTCGACAAATAGGAAACTGGAGTGAAGTTTGAGGGAACCAATCCAGAGTATCAATTTTACTCTCCTTTGGGAACAAGAACCTCTCTTCCTGAGCCATCTAGTCCATTACATTTTAGTGTGTTTAGCTCCCCACCATCACCCTGGTAGGTATATACCAAGCATGTCCAATCAATGGATCTAATCACTCTGTCATGCTTGTCACAGCTGCAGACAGTTTTCTAACAAAGTAATGGAGGGGAGGCTATCAATCCACTCTAATTCCTAAATTACTGGTATATAAATAACGGGCTGCTAGTGGTCATTATGTGTCCATATATGGACTTATCTCTCACAGAAACAGAAAAATGGAGACCAGATTACCTCATTTGAGTCTCTTAATTCATCTCTACTCTGCTCCAATGACATACGGCTAGTTCTCTGCATATCATACAATTTTTATTATAATATATTTCAATACCTGAAATGACAAATGCTCACTATTTTCCCTTTGTATGAATTACTTGCTAAGTCTTAGATTTTTATGTTTCCATATGAAAACTGATTCCAAATCAAAAAGTGCTGGAATTTTAATTAGAATTACAGAAAATGAATATATTATTTCTTGGAAAATTGGCTTTTTATCCAGAATTCCTCTTCAGGAATATTACAAGCCTTTCCATTGTTCAGCAATTGCTTTAAGTCTTTCAACAAAATTTTCTTCATTTACATTTAAATATTATTGTTAAACTTATTCTTAAGAATGATAAATTTATATCTAATCTGAATGGAACATTAATAATTAATTTTTGCAGAGTTGGTCTGCAAAAATTTTAGTCTTTTGAAAACTAACTTTTCTGTTACTGCTGACCATCTCTACTGTTAATTTGTTTTCTAGATCTTTTCGTTTTAATTTTCTTTTTATTACTTCCTTCCTCTTATTTTAGTTTACTCTGTGCTTACTTAGTTTTTTGACTATCTAGCTCATTAATTTTACATTCTTTTAAAACTATATTTAAAATATACATGTCTCTGTAATCGCTTTAGTCATTTTCCAAAAATTTTTGTTTTGATTTTCAATATATAAACTCCAATTATTTTAAAATTTCCATTATTGTTTCCTCTTAATCATGAATTTAGAACTGAATTTATATAATTCTAAATGATTAATTCATCTACTATATTGTAATTGAGTTCTGATTTTATGAACTAATGGGGAAGAGTATGTGACCTGTAAGATAGAAATTCTTTTGAATTTGTTGAGACTTCCTTTTCTGGCCTGGGACATGTTCAGCTACAAATGAATACACCTCTGTTTTGAGTACAGGATTTTATACGTGTCAATTATATCATATTCTGTTGTTTAAATATTCCATTTCATACCATTTCTTGATTTGTCTGTTTCTGACAGGGATCTAATAAAATACAAAGCATATGACTTTTTCTAATTCTCTTTGTATCCGTCACATCCTTTGCTCTATACATGTTGATGCTCTATCGTTAGGTGAATATAGTTTCATGAATACAGACTCATGATTTGCATGCCTTCTTGGTTGATTTTATGTTTTTTCTTTACAAACTTACAAATAATACCTATTGTTTTCATTTCTCTCTTCTCTATAGATATCCAGTGTAATGTAGTTAATATTTTTAATTGGACATGTATACATCATTTAAAAATATATAATGATTTGTATGGGTGTATGTGTGTGCGTGTGTGAACTTCAGTGTGTATATTTAATTACATAATTGCAATGTCCTATATAACTCATTTTGTATTCTCTTATCATTTAGTGCAGTGTTTGAAAATCAATCCATTTATGTGCATGTATCTCTAGTTTATCGCTCTAAAAAGGCATAGTAATACATGGTATGCTTCCATCACATTTATCCATTCCCTAATGATGGACATTTAAATTGATTCCATCTCCCTGTTACCATAAACAATAGAGGGATAAGCATTCTCATACATTTTGCCATTCATGCTCAGTGTTTCACAGACTCCCCTTGCTCTAGCCATATTTAAAATTCTGATTATTATCATGAAGGCATTCATTCTTCTAGTTAATCTACTATTCTCACTTTGAAGACTATCACCAGTCATTCTAATATCCTCCAATAGTTTTCACTAGTAGTAGTAGTTCCAATGTGCTAAGAGATGACAAATCTCTGTGCCCAAAAGACATATCCCCAGATCCTCACTTAGATATGCCCACACTCTCCAAAGCTGAACTTCTGATTTGCCTCCTAAAAAGTAATTCCCCTATTTTTTATTTTTCCTATGTTGTTAGTGGCAGCAGGATCTGTTACCCAAGCCAGAATCTAGGAAATCTTCCTTTACTCCTCTCCCTTCCTCATCTCCAACATCCAATAAAAAGTTGAATCCAATAGATTCCACTCCTGAACACCTGTACAACTGCCTTCATTTCCACTGCAGCTACTCTGGTTTAAAACACTATCACCTCTCATCTGGATCACTGTACTGCTGGGTAGCTTTCCATATTGCCTCCTTGTCTTCTCTCTTGCTTGCTTTTAATCCATTCTTTGCACTGCATTCAGATATCCAAAATGTAAATCCAGTCAGTTAGCTGTTTAAGACTCTGCTTCCCACTGTCTTAAAAGAAAATCCAAACATCTTAACATGAACCACAAGGTCCTTTCCAACAGAATTCCCGGCTGCCTTCATAGACTCCCTTCCGCAGCTTTTCCCTTCTACCTAGAATTTCCAGTTATATTGGAATTTCAGTCCATCGACTCTATTACAGTCTCACTGGTTAGACCTAACAATCTAGTTCCCCGATCTCTAGTAAAATTCTTCCCAATTTATCTTGATAAGTTCTACCCAGTCCTTCAGGTCTTGAGTAGGCCTCAAGGATTTTTTTTTAATCAGATATTTTTAGCTAATGCAGTCAAAATTATGTATGCCTCACGTTAAACCCTGTCAGAGTACTTTGTGTTTTTCTACACAGTTTTTGTCAGTTTTTGAAACCGAGACACTTATTTCTGAGATGATTCATTTAATATCTATTTCATCTCCTCTCCTGACCTGAGAAAAGCTGTAACTTTCTGCTGATCTACTACATTATCTGGCACATGATAGGAGATCAAATATTAACTGAGTACCTATTGGGTTCCAGACACCATTCTTGGCACCAGAGATATAATAGTGAACTAAACAGACAAGAATGTATGCTCGCCAGGGAGAGATAAACAGTAAGTACAATAAATTTCAAAAGGAGCATAGGGCTTTTAGAGCATGGTCTCTGGAGGCATACTGCATAGATTCAAATCATAGTTCAATCACTACCTAGCTCTGTGATTTCTGATTTAGTTAACTCTCTGTACTTATTTCCTTATTTATTAAACAGTAACAATAATACCTACTTTGATATGTTTGATATGAAAATTAAATGAGCTAATATTTGTAAGGAACTGAAAACAGTACCCAGCATGTCGTAAAGCGTAAGTGTTAAATATGTGCTTTATGTGTTATGCTGAAAAGAAGTATATTTTATGATTTAAAAATCAGGGTAAAGGAGACTTGGAATAGAAAATGAGGAAGGCAAGTAACCATTTCCAAATGGTGCTCAGATACACCTAGTGAAAAGGCAACATTTGAGCAACAAATTAAATAAGGTTCAAAATACATATTTTTAAATAAAGGGTGATTTATAGCATTTTTAAGAGTTTGGGTAGGTTGATGAAAACAGTGAGCTAGTAGCAAAAATTAATAAATGTATGGGACTTGGTAGCTGGTAAATGAAAACAACAGGTAATCTTAATGGAAAAAGAGTAAGATTCTGCAATAAATATAAAGTATAATGCTTCCTTCCTCCCCACTCTGCCAACTGACCCAATAGGACACAGTGCATGAGAAGAAGAAAAACACCCCAGGATGAGGGGGTTGTAATCCGTCCAGTACTCTCACAAAGGGAGAAACTAGCTTTAGTTAAGATATTCTGAGAGAAAAGGTGACCTGGTCAGGAGAGCTGCTAAGACAATATTCCCTTTTTTCCTAATGCTACATGTTTTTTATTATTATTATCTGTGGAAAATAAAAGCATGTGCCTTCCTTGATATTCCTGCTATAAAATTGCTATTTAAGTTTATATTTAATTTAGATTACATAAATTAATTATTAATCACTATTTTACATTTTTCCTATGGGGGTTGGTACCTTAAAAGAAGTATAATGATGATGATGATTATGGTAATGATGGAAATGATAAAAGGGAAAATACGAAGGAAGATATAGACTTTACAGAGAAGAAGAAAGAGGAGAGGGAGGAGAAATCAGCTTGAGAATCCCAGGTGCCATTGAATTCCTTGCCAATATGTTGCTGTTTTTCTTTGTCAAATGTTACACTAGTGAATCCTCAGAAACCGTCTCTGTAAATCACTGTATACTATACAACTTGATGTGGAAGAATAGGCAATTTCTGTTCTCCAGTGGTTGTTTGAAAGATGCTACAGGTATTAAAACTTATATTACCTTTCATCTCATTGGGCAAAAACCATGTCTTTTCTATTGTCTACTCAGTACTGAGTGATAAAAAATAGTCTTACAATATGTGAAGAATAGATTCTTCTCAGTTCAAATCCTTTGCTCATTAAACGAGCCTTTCTGGCACAATTCTTTTCAATAAACATTTAATAAAATATATCTAGTTTTATAAAAATTATTGACACCTTTTATTGTCTATAAAAATTATTAGACAATAGAATCAAAGTCTTTCTCAAACGTTTTATTTACTACATGTAGAAGACTTACAGGTAGAAAGTAATGGGCTAGACAATTTATTTTTTATAATCCATGTGAAAAAATAAATTCAGAAAGCAAAAATTAAAATTTGAAATCTCACCAGTCATTGCAAAAATAACAAACCACCTCCATGTAACCCCCTGTACTTTTTTGAAATCATATTTTAAATGCAACTCACCAGTCCAGGCTAAAAGGAAAAGTGGTTTTTAAATGCTATTTTTAACTCCTCAGAGATTACTTTTCAGGAAGAATATTAATGTTTTGTCAAGAATAAGTGAAAGAAATATTTCATTCCCTTGGAATGGCATTATTTTGAAAATCTGCAAAAATAAAGTCTAATTCCATAAAGAAAGAAGCATGCAGGTTTGTTGAGACAGCAAATAATGAGAAATCTTCTGAGGCCTATGAAGATAATGTACTAAGGATAGAGAGGAAATACTTCTCTTTCTCCTTTTTCTCCCTCCAGCAGTTTTTCTGACTACTTCAAATGGCATCTTGAGGTTGAGAGATATAAATTTTGTAAAACATGTCTTTTCATATAATTAATTTTTAATATAGTAAACATTGTTTTTACTTTTCTCTTGCTTTGGATAAGCTAAAAGATACATGAGGGAATTCCCTGGTGGTCCAGTGGTTAGGACTTGACGCTTTTACTGTCATGGGCCTGGGTTCAATCCGTGGTCGGGGAACTAAGATCCCACAAGCCGTGCAGTGCAGCCCAAAAAAAAAAAAAAAGATACATGAACTTAACTTCCTATATGGCATACACTTCAAGAAGAACTCCTTTTTTACCTGGAAATATCTTGATATTATAATTATCAGGGGGAAAAATCCTATTACAGGCATTATGTAGGAAACAAATAATTTTCCCCCTTTAATGCAAGACTTGGATATCTGATGACTATATTGTCAAGATGTTAAAGTCTACCAAGACTAATTAGTTTGAAACTTAGGAGATGGTTAGGACATGATTCATCCTCAAATGATAAGACTATCTGCACAGAAGTCACTACCAGCAAATCTGTCCTTCAGACATGCTCCTTAGTACCATATTTCTCTGAAGTCTCCCACATTTATGAAGTGGACTGGCCACATGGACCCCTAAGGACAGCATTTGGCCCTTTTAGCTTTAGGCCTGAATTAGAGTCAAGCCAATCAATCTTCGTGAAATGGGAAAATGACACTTGTCAAAGTATATGAATTTATTAAAGAATTTCATAGATGAAGGAAATGTTGAGTTTATAGCTGTTAGAATAGAAATACTAACAAAAACAATATGGTGATCTCCATATTTTCAAATGCTTTCCTTCTGAAAAAAGACACAAGATCTACAAAATTTATGACTTTTCATACATTGTTGAGCCCACATAAAAAGTAGGAGAGGGCTTCCCTGGTGGCACAGTGGTTGGGAGTCCGTCTGCCAAGGCAGGGGACACGGGTTCGGCCCCTGGTCGGGGAGGATCCCACATGCTGCGGACCAGCTGGGCCTGTGCGCCACAGCTACTGAAGCCCGCATGCCTGGAGCCTGTGCTCCGCAGCGAGAGGAGCCACAGCGATGAGAAGCCCGTGCACTGCAGCGGACAGCGGCCCCCGCTCGCCGCAGCTGGAGAGAGCCCGTGCGCAGCAGGGAAGACCCAACGCAGCCAAAAATAAATAATAAATAAATTTATATAAAAAAAAAAAAGTAGGAGAATTCCATGAAGGCCAAAGTACAAATAGCTATCTGAATATAAGGGGCAAGTGAACATGAAGTCATAGTTGTTCTGGGGAAAATGCCAATAATAGGACCCCAGGGCTTAGCTGGTTAACAATCAAAAATAGGGGAATAAGAGAATAAGATGAGAGCTATGCAAAATGGAAAGCTAAATATGTGACTCTATCATAAAGCCAGAAATCTCTGTGTGAAGACAGCATTGTTATTGAAAAGGCAGGCTGGGAAAAGTCAATCAGTTAGAAAAGGAACTCATAAGGGAAGCCGATTTTTTTCGGTCAGCTGAAGGTGGAAAAAAGATAATGATAGTAGGAATACTTTCCACAGAGAATGTGTAGCCAGAGAACTACTCTCATGAGAGTCTGGGCTTGAATTTACATGGACAATTACCATGAGAAACCATGAAAAAATTATACAAAATTACTATAGAATTAAAATAGAACAAAAAAATTTCCAGACAAATGAGAGACAGGGTTGACAACATTTCATGAAAACATAAGAAATGGGAAAGATTTTTTTAATTATTTAAAAATTGGAACAAATGAAATATACAAAATAAGATGGGAGGGGAAAGTCCTAACATATCAGTAATCATAATAGATAAAGAGGAATAAACTTATCAGTTAAAAGGTCAAAATTATTGTCAGATCTGAGATATGATTTTATCCCACTTATAAGCTGTTAAGTTAGCCTGTTACTCTTTTGTGGGTGCTGGCAGAAGACCTGGCATTACTGAGTCAGAAACAGAGGACTTATCAAACACTGCACATCCAAAAGTATGTGTCACTATGTTTGTGTCAATTTCCCTTGCTCCCAAAGGAGCAACATGATATGAACCAGATGAATGCTGTGCAAGACTACTCTTTGTACCAAGGGAGATATTACCGCATTTTTCAAGGTTGTTTCCCACAAACCCTGAGAAATGGCCCAGATACAGAGTAATCAGGGCCTTGCATTCTTGGCACCTGGACAAGAATATGCAGGGATGCTCAGGGTCCCTGGTGGGTTGCATCTCCCAACAGTCCATCCCTTGTTCCTAAACGTTCTTGACTGTACTCAAATTTCCACATGAGTATGACACTCTGATTAATCTTACCGGCAAAGGACAGGACCAAATTTATTCAATTTTTATCAAATATTAATTTAAGGCTGCCAGAATCCAGGGGTCAGGAGGAGGCCAATCCACCTTAGTGACTTAAAGTAGACCTCCTATAGTCACACACTCAACCAACTGTGAATAAGCCCTAGAAGGGAACAGTAGGTCTTATCTCAAACAGCTGAAATGTAGTCTAAGTCCAGCCCTTTATCTATTTCACTTCACAGTGAAAAGGGACATTCTGATCTCTGGTGTTATTGCCAATAATTATAGGGAACCACATATGGACCAAAAAGCAACCCCACCTCTAATGAAAAGATATTTCCATAGCTCAATCCCTTCTACCTACAAACATACCCTGAAGGAGCACAGGTCATTCCAGTTCAGGGTTTATGGTTAAACTTGACTTGGGTCACAATTACATTGATTTGGTTAAGCTACATGGGCCATGGCACTGAATGGTTGCAGCCTTTCTTGCCATCGTGACACAACCCAAAGCCACTCAGGTATCAGAAAAAGCATATATTTGTATCCACTGAACTGAAACAAAATTATGCCAGCTGTGTGTTTGCACATGTACAGTGTGGCAGGGGTGGTGAGGACTCCATATTCAGAAACTACCACTGATAGCATGTGATACATCAGAATATTCCAGGAGTGGTCATATCTACGTGACTTTTTTCTGTTTTTATAGCACATGAACGGAGATGACAAACCCAGCAGCAGGTCAGTTACAGCTGCTGTTAAATGATTGCTTTATCATGCTGTGTTTTGGGATCTAGAAGACAAAGAACATTAATTGTTTCCCACTTCCTGAACCTCAGTATCTAATGTGTTTCCTTCTCAGGCACTGGGATTGTTCCTCTCACTTCATGGCTGTGAAATAATAAGTGCCTCATCCTAGTAGCTTTATCTGCAAATTTTCTCAAATCATCTACTGGCACCTAGACCTCTCATCTGGAGGGAGGCAGGTGTTCAAGTACAAGAGGCACAAGGGCATTTGTATAAAATTTACAGAGATGCATTATGTAACCTACCTTGGCCCACTTGAGTCATTATGCGGCACTGGGGCAGTGTACTGAACCAAGTTGTAATTATCTTTATAATCTAGAATTATGTCAATCCAACAAGAGAATACAGGTGGCTAAACCAGAATTAGGTTTGTATCCATTAGCCTCCCTTTTAACTGGGCTGCCACCAAGAGGGTATACAAACCAAGTTGACCTGGACTTGCTGTCAGGAGAGAGATGTACCATGCCTAGGAATGGTCAAGGTGCCAGGCAAAATTTTCCAAATAAGTCTACATAATTCCCCACCCCTTTCACCTTGATCATTAACCAGGAGGTGATGAATAATAAAAGATGAGCCTTGTCTAGGGATGGCTGCATTCAGTGATCAAACTGCCTTATTAAGGCTACGGACCATAAAGAGGGAGGGAGGGAGAGCCAGAAATCCTTTTGAATTGAATTCTAGGGCTAACTTTGATAGTTAATTCTAGGGCTCAAAAATGCCACATGTCTGCAGCTGATAGAGAATATGAATGTCCCTCAAATACACTGACTATCAGCCCATTGTAGAGTAGCCTTTTCAACAAAAGGGATAGAAATATCAGACTATAAGTGGTCCAGAAAGCTGAAAACATGGCACATTTTAGTTTGATGAGCCATAATGGTGTGACCAGAGAAGGCTCATAAGATACAAATAACAACATCGTAACCTACCAATGTGTCAACAGCAGTGAGTCACCACTGGTAGTCTGAGCAAGGGTCAAAGGTCCAATGCAGTCAATTTTCCAGAATTAGGTAGAGTCAATGTCTCATGCAATTCAGCCTTCTTCACTGCAAGACAAAGGGGCCAACTTCTAGCAGATGTTACAACTCTAATATGCAGTGTAGCTTCTTAATCAGAAGTACATAGTCCTTTATTGTATGGCCAGTCTATGATGATAGATGTGTTGCCATGCCTGCTGCAGTAATAAATCCAAGTGACAATGGTGATTCTGGACAGTGTAGGCGTGATTACCAGTTTATTCCAGTAAGACTTAGAGAACAGGCTCTTACTATGGGCATTGACATGAGTGACTCAGACTGTTTGACTGCAGTTAGAATGTGTTTCTACAGTTCACAAGTTCCAAAGGGGATCTTCAGTCTGGTGGTCTGTAATCTCTCAAGGCAGTGGCAGACCAGATGACTGGGCCATTGAGTACAAGTTAACCCACTTCAAAAAATGGAGGTGTCAGCCCAGAGAGTCACAAAGCCTCCATGGATTAGGCTTTCAGTTTAAAAAAGCACTTAATAGCAAATTATTAGCTGCATTAAAAGGAAAAGAGGTATAACTGGTGGCTCTGTTAGAAGGTATTTCTATTGTCTTTCCTCTCACAGCCAATGCAGCACTTCCCTGGCTTGATTATGTTGAGACTTAAACTTCGTTATTGGCCTCAGGGCCATGAGAATTGGTGGGGATAGATCCTGAGGAAGTCAGTGTTGCCTTGCCAGGAGTCCTCAGCAAGAATAAAGGAGAGAGAAATGCTTTCCTTATCACGGACAAGTGAGTTAGCTACAGTTATAGAAGGGAGGGTCTGTCTAATGTACCTACAACAAATATTCAGAGAAACCTTGCTTCTACTAGTAATCCTCCTAGCTGGTTTTACTCCACTCTCTATAATGTTACTCAATTTTATTAGCCTTTGGTTTATCATTCCAGTGTTTTTTTTTTAATTAAGCAAGCATGTGCATAGTCTTATTAGATATTTTTGTTTTCTCTACTGTTCTCCACTTAAAACAATATTCTGGAGAACTTTCTTATTTTTTAAACTTCTATAATCATAGTTATTTTTTCACAATGCGTGAGACTTCATTATTATTCACACATATCCCCTTCAGGTGACAGTATTTTTCAAATTTTTAGCTGTTACAAATAATGCGTGGGGAATATTCTTGCACATATGTTGTTCTGCATTTATAGAGTCGTATCTTCAGGGTAGGTTCCTGAGGTTGGGGTGCTGGCTAAAAATTAAATGTATAGGTAGCTTTGTTATTGCTAATTCCATCCACAGGGATGGTAATATTTTAACTCCCACTAGCATTGTGTGAAATTCTTACTTCTCCATAGCTTTCACACATAGAGCCTGCTGTCCAACTTCTGTATTATTGCCAATCTGATACTTGAATTTTAGTTTTAATTTGTATTTTGTTATTATAAGTTAGAGCAAATTCTCATGTTTCAGGGGTACTTGTATTTCTTTTCTGTGAACTGTCTGTTTATATCTATTGGCCAATATTTATTAAGCTTTGTATCTTTTTCCACTCAATTTTTAAATTATCTTTATATATAAGAAAGTTTTATTTTTTGTAATAAATATGCCAATACATATGCAAATATATATGCATATATACCTAATTCTTACTTTTTCTTGCCTTTGTTATGGTAAATTTGTAATACAAATACATTTTATTTTATATTGTCAAATCTATCAATATTTTCCTTTACTACTTCTAGATTCTGAATCACAATAAGAAAGGTTTTTATCCATCCCAAGGTTATACAGAAATTCACCCATTTTTTTCTAGTATTTATATGCTTTCTTTTTTCAGAGTTATATATCAGATTTATTTGATGCTTATCCTGCTATATGTTGAGGAATACAGCTTCGATGTTATGATTTTGAAATGGCTATCAAGAATTCCCAACATGATATATGACAATGTCCATCTCTTCCCCAGTGATTTAAGATGATTTCTTTATTATACAGTATAGTTTTATACCTACTTTGTCTTTGGGGGGATTTTTACTCTGTTTTATTGGTTTGTCCATTCACATGCTAATACTATCCTCTTTTAATTATAGAGGCTGATTTAATTAATTATAATTGCTGATTTGATTAACCCCTCTTCCAACACTGCTGTCGAAAGAAATTTCATTACTAGTGATTATTCATTTTTCCATATGAACTTTAGAATCAGCTTACCTCTATACCAAAGAAAAGCTGATATTTTTATTGAGATTGCATTAAATCTTACTGACCTAAAGCAAACTAATGTGTCTGTGATGTTATATCATCTTATCCTTTCTTTTTGTTCAAGTCTACTTCTGTGTCCTTCAGGAGTGTTTTATAGTTTCCCTCATTCATGTTTTGTACCTTTCTTGATAAGTATATTCATAGGACTGATAGGGACAGAGTAAAGGGACAAAGTAGGTGATTAAATAGTTAATCCCACTAGAGGATTTTAAGTAAAGAAAAAGTATGGGAGGCCCTTGCAAATTAATGATCACTCAGGAAAGTAGGTTTCCTTAGCCACAAAACCAAGCAGGCTTGCAACAGAAGTACAAGACATGCAAAACCATGCAAAACCATGCAACAGAAGTACAAGACATGCCTCAAAACAATAAAACAATGGTGTCATGAGACCCACATCCTGCCCAGTGAGCTCAGTAAGTTAATGATTCCTAGGACATGCTCTTCTGCACACACTAAACACAAAAATATAAGGAAAAGGTGACATTAAACTAAAACCTGAGATGATTTACTGTATTTTAGTATACGTTACTGCCTTTATGCTCATTTCCATTGTGCCATGACAGTCCCAGTTTGACCATGTAGGGACAGGAAAACTCACCTGCCGGACAAAGGAGGAACTGATAGTGAAAGTTTGATGTCTACTCAAGAATGAGGAAGAAGGTGGTCTTCTTTCCCTCCCCACCTTTCCTTTGATTACAAAACTGCAGCCCACTAATTCTCGCAGGGCAGCACACCCTGGCCTGCCCACTTGTAAACCTCACAAGTGTCCTATTCTAATAAATCACTTCTCATCTATCACTTTGCCTCTCGCTGAATTCTTTCTATCCTGAGACATAAAGAACTGGAGCTCCTCGGAGCCCCCCCAAGACACATTTCTGCAGTTTCACTACTACCTAGGGATATTACCTTTTGATTGTAATGGGTCCTTCCATAAATTATACCTTCTAATTGGGTATTATTTTTATATATGAGGACTATGTTAGTCAGGGTTCTCCAGAGAAAGAGAACGAACAGGATATGTGTACAGAGAGAGAGATTTTAAGGAACTGACATCCATGATTATGGAAGCTGACAAATCCAAAATATGCCAGATATACTGGAAGACTGAAGACCCCAGGAAGAGTTAATGTTGCAGCTTGAATGAGAAGGCAGTCTGCTGGCAGAATTCCTCCTCCTCAGGGGAGGTCAGACTTTTTTCTATTGAGCCTTCAAATGATGGGGTGAGGCCCATCTACATTACCTTACTCAAAATCTACTGATTTGAATATTATCCTCATCTAAAAAATACCTTCACAAAAACATCTAGAATGATGTTAGACCAAATATCTGGGTAGCATGGCCTATCCAAGTTAACACATACAATTAACCACCACAAGGACCTTTGATTTTAAAATATTAGTTTTATATTTGTACTTACTCAATTTCATCTCTCTCTCTCTCTCTCTCTCTCTCTCTCTCTCTACCACTCTCCTTTACTTTAATTCTCTGTAGTTTTCCAGATAAACTATCACATCATCTAAAAATAGAGATAGTTTTACCTTTTTTCCTAACTCTTATGCCTCTAATTGTTTCCTTTTATCGGATTTTATTTTTTAATATCCCTTTATCGGATTTTATTTTTTAATATCTTCAACACAATAGTAAAAACTGCAGCAATAATGAGCCTCATTTCCATTTTCTCTGAAGTTAACAGAAATTGGTCCAACATTTCTCATTATTTAAGTTACGGCTTATTCACATTTGGAGAGCACTGAATCAATTACTCTTCTTTGAGTGCTTTTATTAGAAAAAGGTATTTAATTTTGTGTAGAAATTTTTGTGGAAGTGATATAATTTTTTCTCCTTATATCTACTTAAAACATTAATTATATTAATGGATTTTATAATTTTGTTCCATCATTGGATTACTAAAATTAATCTTAGTCATTATTTATTAATTTTAATGTATTTTTTTCTCTAATAGCTAATATTATTTCAAGCATTAGTATTTGCATAAATAAGGATGGTCTGTAGCTATCCTTTATATGAAAGCATATTGGGATTTAATTATTAATGTTTTACCAGTACATCTGTTATGATCTATTTTAAATCAGAAACCATTTTATGTATTTCAAACAGAAGGAATTTGATGAATAATTAGATATACGATTTGGAAGGATTAGTGGAGCAAAGTTAACATTTTTAAACATTAGTCACTGCTGCAAACCAGTAAATAATAGTAATCCCAGGATCTTTGTGTCACAATCCTAACAGCTTTGTTGAAGTCAAATTGCCTGATACGGAATCCATGAGCATGCACATCTAGGCCACTGCTGCTTTCGCTGGGAACTATACAGCCTGAGCAGGAAATAAAGAGCCAGCATTTCCAGGCTCCTGTTACTGTTTGCAGCTGTATAAGCCACTCGAACCATCATGAACACTGTTGTTGATGCTACTGTTCTTGAAGCCAGAAACACCATGAAAAAAGAAGAGGGATGACAGAATCACTTCTCCACTTCCCACTCCAACAAAATTTCCACTAGTGCACCCCACTTGTAGAACATAATTGGAGATCATTTGGCTTGGGCATTTGGGAACTGTGGTTTGCGAGGCCCCAGACCTTGCACTACAGAATAGATCAGGAAGAGCAGAAACAGAGCTGAAAACATGCAGAGAAAGAGCTGGGAAAGCTGACTGCAAGAAAGGAACTTGGAAGATTTCTTCTCCCCCACCCCACCCCCTCATTCACTAGGGAGGTTTAAGTAACACTGTTATCTGATCCTTGAAGCATCACCTAGGTCAAGTGCTTATTTGGGGGTGGCTCTTTAATAATATTCTCTATTGCTTGTATAAAAACTGAGTTGTTTAAAACTCCTTCCTGGAGGTTAGTTTTGGGAAATTATAGTTTTCCTAGAAAATTATACATTTCAAAATTTTTGGTATGAAATTTGGAAAGTGGCCTCATGATTTCTTAAAAATTTTCACTGTTTTGAGAGTTATTTTCTTCTTGCCATGTCTTATTTTAGGTATTTATTTTTTCAGTTTTTCTTTCCCTTCATTTGTTACTTATTAGATTGTCTATTTTGTTCATTTTTTTAAAACAACTTTGGTTTGCTTTACTATTTTTTTCTGTTTCTAGTTAATTGATTTTCAGATTTTTTGTTTTTTGGTTTTTGGTTTTTTTACTATTTCCTTCATTTTACTGTCCTTTGGTTTCTTTGTTGATCTTTTCTTAATTTTATGAGTTGCATATTTAGTGCATTTACTTTCTTTCTTCTAGATCTTTCATAAAGATGCTGATGTAAAGAGTTTCTATAAAAGTTTTATTTTAGAAATTCTGTAATTTTGGTTTGTTATTTTTCCATGGACTCAAGAATTATTTTAAAAATAATTCTTATTTCCAATCAGGTATTCTTTTGTCATTTGTTTCTAGTTGTACTGCATTTTCATATTGGCAAATGTTATTTGCAAAATTTCTAATTTGTGGAATTTAATAATGATTTTCAGAGCAATCAGAAGAATGCCACTTTACATCCTGTTACCTTGGCTTTGGGAACACACATAAGCAGAAACTGCTCATTTGCAAATCCTAAAGCCATAGGTATTAGTTTGCTAGGACTGTCATAACAAAATATCACAGACTAGTTGCTTAAACAGCAAATTAATTTTCTCACAATTCTGGTGGATAAAAGTCTGAGATCAAGGTGTCAGCAGGGTTGGTTTCTTCTCAGGCCTGTCTCCTTGGTTTGTAGATGGCACTTCATCTCTGTGTCACATTGTCTTCCCACTGTACATGGCTATGTCCAAATGTCCTTTTCTCATGTTGGACAACACTCATATTGGATTGGGGCTCAAAGTAATTGCTTTATTTTAACTTAACTCTTTAAAGATTGTATGTCTAAATACAGTCACTTTCCAAGGTGCTAGGAGTTAGGACTTAGGAATTTGTCATATGAATTTGGAGAGGACACAAGTTAGCCCATAGCACACATTCTTTACATCATGGTGCTGCACAGCATTCATGTATCATTCTTACTTCTAGGAGGTTTGATCAGGAAAAACAAATTTAGAAATGTGAATTATCCAAATCAATTCTTTACTACTAATATAGATGAGCAATGAGGTCATCAGAAAAAGATAAGAAAAATTACCATATGAAAGAAGCTAAAATAAAGGAACATGAAACCTGACTGCAGGAGATAAAAGAATGATTCAACAAACTAGTGAGGATTAAAAAACACACAATTAGCAGATTTGGTGTGACTTATATTTATATTGCAACCAGAAAACAAACAGCATGACACTGGCTAATTAATCTGGATGATAAATTCATAGAAATTATCAATATGCTGTTTAAAAAGTCACAAGAAGAAAATGTGAGAAACAACAAAAACAAAAATACATAAAATAAAGAAGTCTAATATCCACAAAGTGTATATTTTTAAATGGAAAAAAGGAAACCATTAGAAATGTTCAAGAAATATAATTCTTCATATTGGAAAATGTTTTCTGAGTATTGAGCAGAATATATATATATACACATATATGCATATATATATAAAATTAAAAGAGACAGCCACATCATGAATTTTAAACAGCAAATAAAAATGAATAAAGTCTTGATCCTTAAAAATAAGAACCAGATAATCATCATATTTCTTATAAGTAATCAAGAAATTACTTATTTAAAAGCAAATGTTAAAAGCAGAGCAAATTCTTCATATTTTCAAGAAAAATGACTTTCAATTTAGAATTCTATATAAAACCAAACTACCAATCTAGTGTGAGGCAAAAATTTATATAGTTTTCAACAAGAAAAGATTCAGAAAATGTATTTGCCGAGCACTAAGTTAAAATATTGGTAACTTAATTTAAAACACACAAGCACAGGCAGTGGGACATATATATTATATTCTATAAAAGATATACAATTTAGGAAGCCAGTTTTTATTTATCAAGAGTTTATACCTACCAAGATGTCCTTAACATTCCCTCAACTTGACTAAACTTTAGGCAGGTTTCTTCCTCACTAGAAGTCCCTGATGTCCCTTTTCTTAAAGTACTTGTTTTACAAAACTTACAATTATAAATTCTTTTTCTGCCCGTTTGAGATGTAAATCTTTGCCCAGACTCTTGTCAGTTTTACTACCCAGGAATTCTTTCTCAAGGACCTGGAATCCATCCCTTTGAAATGTAATCATCAAGCAAGATAGTGCCCCAAAGTCCAAGTCTTCTGGGGAGGATAGGAGCCTGACTTCAGTAAAGCTCCCATTAGCAAACACAGATGGCTTAATCACATTGACCAACCTCCCCATTAACTCCTCTAGCACTTTTCCACTAGATAGATCACACCAGGCATTAAAAACTCTCCCACCTTTTGTTGCAATGGAGTTCAATTTCTCTCTTCTATGGCAATAGTCCTGACCTCTATTGCAATAGTCTTCAATAAAATCTTCCTTGACTGTTTAACTCTGTCCAGTACAATTTTTCTTTGACAACCCCAGGCTTGGTTGTGTGGCATTTAATGAGAAATGCCACAACCAAGTCTGATTACTTCCAGTATTTTAGTTCTCCATATCTCAGTCAATATTAGAGGATTCTCTAATTATTATATTAAAAGTCAGAAACAGATTTTCTGGTGTGAATTTAGTTGTATTTCATTTATATAAAGTATGTTAACAAGGAATTTTCACAAGAGAACTAAACTAGAAATCAATAACAGAAAGAGAACTGGGAAATCCTTAAATACTTAGAGATTTAAAAAACACACTTTTAAATAACATATGAATCAAAGAAGAAATCTCAAGATAAATTTTAAAACATTTTAAATTGAATTAAAATAATACAAGTTACCAACATTTATGGGATACAGCAAAATCAGTGTTTAGATGTAAATTTATACCTTTAAATGCATCTATTAAAAATAAATAAAGATCTAAAAACAATATTCTAAGCTTCCACCTTAGAAAACTAGAAAAAAAAGAGCAAATTAAATCCAAAGTAAGCAGAAGAAAAGAAATAATAAAAATTAGAGCAATTGATGATATTGAAAACAGAAAATAGAGAAAAGCAATAAAACTAAAAAACAGTGCTTTGAAGAGACCATAAAATGGTAAGCCTCTAGCCAGGCTAACTGAAGAAACAAAAAAGAGAGGGGAAACAAATTACCAATATCAGAAATGAAAGAGGGTACATCACTACAGGTCCCAAAGATATAAAAATGATAAAGAATACTATGAACAACTCTGTGCCTACAAATTTGATAACCCAGATGAAATGCACAAATTCTTTGAAAGATACAATGTACCAAAACACACATAAGAAGAAACAGACAATCTGAGTAAGTCTGTATCTGTTAAAGAAATTGAATCAACAATTTTCTAATTCAGAAAGCACCAGGTCCAGATGGGTTCACTGAATTCTACCAAACATTTAAGGAAGAAATTACACCAATTCTCTACACTCTCTTACAGAAGATTAAAGCAGAGGGAATACTTCCTAACTAAGTCTCTGAGGCCAGTATTATACTAATACCAAAACCAGACAAAGACATTACAAGAAAAGTTCAGACCTGTATCTTCAATGAATATAGAAACAAAATCATCAACAAAACATTAGCAAATCAAATCCAACAATGTATAAAAAGAGTCATACACCGTGACCAACTAGTATTTATCCCACTTCGGATAAGTGAAGCAAGGCTGTTGATCAAGGCTAGCTCAACATTCAATAAGTAATTAATATAATCATTCATATCAACAGACTAAAGAAGAAAAATCACATGATCATATCAATGATCCAGAAAAAGCATTTGACGAAATTCAACACTCACTCATGATAACAATTCTCAGTAATTTAGGAATAGAGGGAAATTTCCTCAACTTGATAAAGGGTATCTAAGAAAAACCTAGAGCTAACATCTTACTTAAGGCTGAGAAACTTGAAGCTTTTCCACTAAGATCAGATACAAAGTAAGGATGTCCCTGTTCACCACTCCTTTTCAACACTGTATTGGAAGTTCTAGCTAATGCAGTAAGACCAGAAAAGAAAGAAAGAAAAGGTATATGTATGGGGAAGTAAAAAATAAACCTTTTTTGTTTGCAGATGACATGATAATCTTTGTAGAAATTCCAAATAATAGACAAAAAAATTCCTGAATGTATAAGTGATTATAATAGCAAGGTTGCAGGGTACAACGTTAACATATAAAAGTCAATCACTTTCCTATATACCAGCAATGAGCAGGCAAAACTTCAAATTAAAAACACAATACTATTCACATTAACACCCTCAAATATGAAGTACTTAGATATAAATCTAGAAAAAATGTACAAGAACAATATAAAAAACCTACAAAAACTCTGATGAAAGAAATCGAACAAAATAAATGAACAGATAGTCCATGTTCATGCATTAAAGAGTAAATACTGTCAATCTGTCAGTTCATCCTTAATCTATAGATTCAATGTAATCCCAAACAAAATCCTAGAAAGTCATTTTTTTGAATGTTGACAAACCGATTTTAAAATTTATATGTAGAAGCAAAGTACCCAGACTAGCCAACAAAACTGAAGGAAAAGGACAAAATCAGACTACAAACACGACCTGACTTCAAGACTGACTATAGAACTACAGTAATCAAGACAGTGTGGCATTGGCAAAAGACAAGATATATCAATGGAAATGAACAGACAGCCCAGAAATAGACCAAAATAAATACAATTGATTTTCGGCAAATGAGAAAAAGTCTTTCAACAAATGATGTTGAAGCAGCTGGACATTCCCATGCAAAAAAATGAAACTGGACACAGGCCTTACAACACTTCACAAAATTAACTCAAAATGGATCATAGAGATAACCTGTTATGCAACATAAACAAAGAACTTTTTAAATTCAACAATAAGATACAAGCAACCCAAATAATAAATGAGCAAAGGTTTTAACAGACACCTCACCAAAGAAGATATTCAGATGGCAAACAAGCATGAAAAGATGCTTCACATCATACATTATCAGGCAATTGCAAACTGGAACTGAAATATCACTACACACCTGTTATGCTGGCCAAAATCCAAAACACTAATAATACTAAATGCTGATGAAGATGTAGAGCAACAAGAATTCTCATTTATTGCTGGTGGAAATGCAAACTGATACAACCACTTTGGAAGACAGTTTGGAGATTTCTTACAAAACTAAATATTCTCTAACTGTACAATACAGGAATTGTAGTCCTTGGTAGTTACCCCAAGGAATTGAAAACACATGTCTACACAAAAAAACAGATGTTTACAGAAGCTTTATTCATAATTGCCAAAACTTGGGAGCAACCAAGATGACCTTCGCTAGGTGAATGGATAAACTTTGGTATGTCCAGACAATGGAATATTATTCAGCACTAAAAGAAATGTGCTACCAAGCCATAAAAGACATGAAGGAACCTTAAATACACATTACGAAGTGAACGAAGCCATTGTGATAAGGCTAGCTGCTGTATGATTCCAACTATAGGACATTTTGGAAAAGACAAAACTATGGAGACAGTAAAAATATCAGTGGTTGCCAGGGATTAGGAGGCAGGGAAGGATAAACAGGCAGAGTGTGGAAGATATTTCTGGCAGTGAAATTATTATTTATGATACTATAAATGTAGATACGTGTCATATTACATTTGTCAAAACCTACAGAAAGGACAACACCAGAATTTAATCCTAATGTAAACTATGAACTTTAGGTGATAATGATGTGTCAATGTAGGTTAATCTATTTAAACAAATGTACTACCCTACACAGGATGTTATAATGGGAGAGGCTGTGCTTTTGTGGAGACAAGGGGTATGTGGAACGTCTCTGCACTTTTTGCTTAACTTTGCTGTGAATCTAAAACTGCTCTAAAAAATGAAATTGTATTTAAAAATGGGTTTTCATTGATGAAAGTAGTATAGTCACAATATGTGCCTTGGGTAGTTACATCAGAGACTGTGACACCTGTAGTCTCTAATCTTAAAAATAGTGACCCAAGTTTGATTCCTGAATAAATCTCACTCTGAAGGATTTCTGGTTACCTAATGTCAATTATAAGGACAAGAGCATATTGCCTCTGGAGTGTTGTCAGATATCCCTTGAGTTCAAGTTAGTGGTCATTGCACTTAAAAGAAGAGAGAACAGAGACTTATACCAAACTTAAAAGAGGTTTTACAAACTGTTCTGTGCCATCTTGTTAATAAGTACTTCTTTAATAAATGATTTTATTTTCAATATAATCTGATATAATATTGTGAGAGAATCACTAAAGAGCAATTGACTTAAGTTAGTTTCCAACACAACTATTTAGGGAAGTATGTTTAATTGTGTTAGTGATAACATACTTAAAACGGGGATGGTATTAATAAAGAGGAACATTTAAATTTCCCAGAAATCCCGTTACAAAAATGGGCAACTGGTCTAAAATTCAACAGGTTTGAATTAAACCAGAAAGTCACTGACAGTTTCAAGATGAATGCCTTCAAGGGGAATGATACACATTTTATTGAGTAGGTAAAATGACGAAGCTGCAATATATGAGTAGTAATGTTTCTTCTTTCTGCAAAAATAATGAGATCAGTTCATCACCACAGGAAAAACAAACAAACCAAACAGTGTTAATGACAATGCTTCAAATAGAAAGCAAACTCAACTGTGTCATGCAAATGATAGAATATAAAAAGTAAAGTGAGAAATTGTTAAATTCTGAATTAATAAACACATTACTTTGAGTGGTGCAGAGATCAAGACACTGAATCCATAAATGAAGAAATATTATCTCAGCATAATATCTGGAGTTGACACAAGTTGGGAAGGGGATAGGGAAAGCAGAGGGAAAGGGAAATCTCAATACTATTAAAAAATTTAAAATCAGGAGAAATATTCAAAGTCGATAAAATAATAAGGGGAAAGTAGCCCTCCCTATATTTAAATACAATATATAATATAACGCTATAATTATTCAAGCAGTGTACGTATACAGAGAAATGAGATAGAATAGAGAACTGGTAATAATTTCAAATATATTGGAATTTAATTCATTATAAAGACCATATCAGGGCTTCCCTGGTGGCCCAGTGGTTGAGAGTCGGCCTGCTGATGCAGAGGACACGGGTTCGTGCCCCGGTCCAGGAAGATCCCACGTGCCGCGGAGCGGCTAGGCCCGTGAGCCATGGCCGCTGAGCCTGTGCGTCCGGAGCCTGTGCTCCGCAACGGGAGAGGCCACAACAGTGAGAGGCCCGCATACTACAAAAAATAAATAAATAAAAATAAAATAAAAAATAAATTCCAAGAGGATCAACAATTTAAATTTTTTAATTGTATATAAACGTTAGACAAATATGAGAACTTTTAACATATAAATTCAGAATGTGAAATATGACATGAAACTCTGAAATATAAAAGATTCATAAATTTTGTTATATTAAAATATTATATATTTCAAAACATCCATAAACAAAGATAAACACAAAATAAATGGTACCAGTTTATAATTAATATCACAAAGGAATAATTCCCTAAATTTATAAAAAGCTAAGGTAAAGCACCATTAAAAGACCAATAAGGAGCCAAATAAAAAATGGGCAAGACAAAAACTTACAATTTATAAAAAAGAGACAAATAAAATTCAACTGGCTCCTAAAAATACTGAAAAGATACTAAATAATATCCAAAATGAGAGAAATGTAAACAGGTATCACTGTATCTATCAGAATTTTAAAGTTTGATAATATGCTTGCCAAGCATACTCAGATGTCAGTGAAAAATTACATTTGTATAGCCTCTACAGAGTGCAAATCATCAGTAATCTACCAAAATTAAAAATAGCATATAATTGTGATCTGACAATTCCATTTCTACTCCACTTCGACCCTAAAGATACATCTGAAATAACAGATGTCATTGTTTATTATCACTAAATCTTAGCAACTACCTAAATTACTATAAAAGGGAAATGGTTAAAAAGTTAACACAAATTTGGGCTCATCCTTCAGAGTACTATTAAACCAAATTGCCTAAGCACACCTGGAGTTAACCCAGATGTCCCTACATCATGTTCTTGCATGCAAAAGTTACTTAAGCAATTTATTCTACCCACTGCCCTCAGATATCTGGAGAAGCAGTGTGATGATATCTGGGGGATATATGGATTTTCCCTATTTAAGTTTTCAAAAAAATAATAACTTTATACACAGAAAAACAAAAATGAAGCCAATTTCATTTTGAGGGAAAGAACGAGTAGCAAAGAAAAGCAACAATTAACAATGATTTTGTGGTGATTAGCTAGTAATTTGGTCATGGGAGGAGTAGGAGGGAGAAAAATCTAGTTAAGACTGCACCTTGTACCTCAGCCAAATAAATTTTAGATGAATATAAAGGTAGTATGTAAAAAGAGACAGAAAAGGAGAGAAAGAGCAAGAGAATGTATGTGTTTTGTCCCACTGAGCAAAATGTATGCAAATATCTTCAACACATTTAATTAGAGAGAATTAAATGACTCTATATTTTAAAATATGCAGGTTTTCCTTTTACAATGTAAGAGGGGAAAAGCATCTTTGAAAACAGAAATAAGAGGGGTTGTTTGCTGCGAAGTGTTCTGAGAGCTGGTTAAGTAGGGGAAAAGAGAAATAGCACCATGTTATAAGGAGAATTAAATACTTTTGTACAAAGAGAATTGAGAACTGCAGGACTTTATCTACTGGGTCTTAGCTTGTGTTTTTGGAAAGCATACCCTGTCAAAGATGCCTGTAATATTGCTAGGCTGTCCTTGTGATGGAAACTTCTATGCTTCCAGGCTTGATTAAAAAGTTTAAGTTATATAAGGAGGTGAGGGAACTTAGAAATTATTCTCTTGCAATTATATTTTTAAGATTTACTTGTTTACTGAGTAAACAAATTGTTGAATTTTTTTTACTCAGTAAACCAAAATATTGCAAACTTTACAATAGTAATTTTGAAACATAACAAACCATAGAAAATTTCCATACAATTTACTCTAGTAATCTAATTTTTAGAATGTATTCTAATAATTCAAATGGTAAAATAATGCATGTGTCGTAATTGGCTTAGAGTAGATAGCTTGCAAAAAGGCATAAAATAAGAATAAAAATTAAATAGAAGCACTCATAAGAAGGGATATACTTGATAAGTTATAGAAGTACCACATCTTTTTTTTTTTTTTTTTTTTGCGGTACGCGGGCCTCTCACTGTTGTGGCCTCTCCCATTGCGGAGCACAGGCTCCGGACGTGCAGGCTCAGCGGCCATGGCTCACAGGCCCAGCCACCCCGCGGCATGTGGGATCTTCCCGGACCGGGGCACGAACCCATGTCCTCTGCATCGGCAGGCGGACGCTCAACCACTGTGCCACCAGGGAAGCCCAGTACCACATATTTTAGTACTTATGTTGGTAAAATAATATTTAAAAGAATGTAAAATTTCAAAGATAAATAAAACCAATGAAGTATAAATGAAATATAGCTGACAAATATGAATTTTAAATGTATATGTCGTATTTAATTAAGGTTATTTGCTCTTAGGCCAGCTGGCATCTAGATTAACTTAATTGCTGCCTATTTATTAAAAAATTCCCATTTTATAATAAGATATATTATTCTGTGATGAATATGCTGATTTTTTTCCGGAAAACATTTTACATTAGGTGGTATTCCATTGTCAGATCCTTCTTTTCTCTACCAGTTTCCAGAACAAAACCTGGAATGAGAGGTCACTTCTCTTGAGGCAGGTTTTTCTTTGTCAGACTCCAATTGTTGATCTTTGCACAATGTCCAGGTTTTTTCCCTTTACTAAATTATAAAAGTGTAAAATGGAAAAAAAAGTAGACCAGAAGAAAAATAAGGGATATAAGGGACAAAAGGGTCTAGAAAGGGCATCAGGCGGCCAACCACAAGTCTTATCAACTTTTTAGTTTTGACATGGATGGTCCTAATCCTTCTGAAAAATTGTTAAATATCAAGTATTTTATCCATGTCAGAGGCACTGTTATCCCATGAATTTGCAACTGGAAGCATCAGAGATGAGAAAAGATTTAAAAATAGATATTGCCTATTTAAATATATTTTTAATTCAAATGAAGCTTTCTACACTCATCACAATGTGAGAATGTGATACTTTTTCTTTAGATACATATCATGATTTACCTTGAAAAAGCTGTGCCCTCAAGTCTGGCAGAGGAAAGACACACTTGTAGAGAATATGACAGCCACAGATGGGACTGGTGATGCAGAGAAATGGAATAAATGATTTTACTCGTTATTTTTATTCTATGATTCTTTTCTTAGAATATTGGGCCTATTTTCATAAAAAGAAATTAAATGTGTGAAGAGCTTATAGCTTAGTTCAACCTATTTTACCATTATGGTTCAATTACAATCTCTTCAACATTTTTCCTCTAAATTTAAATTTCAAGAATCCAGATTCCATTGTTTCATTAAACACCTTTTTTTCTACTGGCAATTTCAAAAATACTACCCAGATAAACATTCATGGGAGTGTTTCAGTAAATATAAGCTGGACAGATGTTCACAGAACATATAAAAGTATTCCCCAGCTGTGTAAGATTTTAGTCAGCTTAGGTATTATAAAGTGAATCACTGAAACATTGAGTTGGCCAAAAAGTTCATTTGGGTTTTTCCGTAAGATCTTACAGTAAAACCCAAACGAACTTTTTGGCCAACGTAATAGTATATAAAGGGACTAATAACAGAGGGACCTAAAAATATTCTTAGATTTCTAGTGCTACAGTATTTTTCTAGAATATAATTTGTATGTGGAGACATTAAAACTAAATGCAAATAAAATACCAGTGACTTGATGCTTTGTGTATTAATTTGTATGTATTCAATAAAGTTTATCATAAGGAATCACACTGTTTTTATTTTACACAAGTGGCTTTTATGAAAACCCGAGATTTAAAAACTCATTTGTGTGTGTTCGACTAGTGGTTTTTGATCTCCAATGTATGGCAAGCACTGTTAGTGGTGTTGGAAATGCATCATGAATGAGTCACTTCCTCCTTGTTGGGTGATGAAAATACAAGAATGCTAGTGTTTCTATCAACAAAATCACTGCTGTCAACACAGCTCTGCTCTTCTTTTGCATAGTGGAATTTTGCAGAATGTTTTATGTGGAAAAGAGATTCCACCTTTTCACAGAGTTTGAAAAACATCCACCTAAGACTTCCAAGGGGAACCTCAAAAAAGTTTTCAAAGTAGAAACAGTTGGTAGTGTGAAAACAAACATTTAAACATCTATACCTACCACAGTTACTGCCAAATTTTAAGCATGGGGGCTCATGGAGGGAAGTTGAAATCATGTTTTATCGGGGAATCAAACTTTCTATCAATCTCATCACCTCGCAAATACTCATGGGGTATGTGAAAAGGTGGGACATGGAGAAGAAAGCCGATGGTTTGGCAAACGTAATAGCAAGGTTGGAAGGGAGGTTGCAGGTGAGTTTGGGGTTAGTCACTAGAATCGCACTGCATGATTAAGAGAGGGAATGTTTTTGCAATTGCTAGCAAGTAGCAGGAGCAAGTCAAAGTGCCAAGCAACAAATCAACAGACTGAAGCTCTGCTGCATAAGAGATGAAAAGATTTTTTGAAGGACAGAAGTCTTAACAATGTGTATAAAAGTGTGTGTGTATGTGAAAAAGAACTGGACACTCACTGTCTCTTGCTATTGGTATACTCATATACTGCCCGACTTTGATACTCCACTTACCAAGTAAATGAGTAGATTTAATTACCCAATCAAATGTTATTTAGTTTACAGGAACCTGGACATATGCATTAATTTAAGTTTCACAAATTTTTCATTTGGGAACTGTATAAATAATCCACTGTTGTAGAGTGCACTGAAAATTATTTTACCATACTTTAAGTAATGCAGGTATTAGAAGAGTACAACCTCTCGGCAGTCGACCGAAGTTTTTTTGTTGTTTGTTTGCTTTTTCTTGCTCTTTAATCCAATCTGTGCCATTTTTAAGTGAAAATCCTGGAATCTGCCCAGTGAAGATTTTCTAGGGCATTCTAGTATTCATTTCTCAATTATGCTGTTGTTGCACAAGTTCTTTAACTTCCTGATGATAATTAAACCACAGATGCATAATTAAATGTATTCAAGATGGCACAAATTAAGTCAAATAAAATCCTACTGTTCTCATTTGAAAAAATATAAATAAACAGGCTTATATAGAAATTTGAATCCTTGCTTGGTAAAGAATTGTATTTTATCATGCAGTTATGCTTTCAAATAGACAAAAGTAATAATTTATTATTTGTCACAGAGTCCATCCTATCAATGCTTTCATTTTAAAACGTTCTCAATGTTCAGTTAAAACAGTAGGGGATAAGTGTGCATAAAAACACTATGACCAGAAAGACCTCTTAGAAAGTGACAATGAGCTGTCATATGCCCCATATGAATAAGTAAGCTAAAAAGAAGAAAATACTGAGAAAGAAAATAAATTATCAAAAAAATCTACCAATAGATAATTCAATTAAACATACATTTGTTGAGAGTAGGATTCATTCACTGGGGACACGTACCAACAAGATATAATCCTCATCAAGTTTATAATATAATGAGGGAAAGAGAAGTTGAGAATTTACATCAAAATGCTAATCATATTAATAAAGATATGCACAAGATATACTGGGAGCATCAAAGAAAAGCCTCTAGCCTCTTTGTAGGAAAGAAAAGATTTCACATGAATAGGGAAGAGCCTGGTAAAGTAATGGGGGAAGGAAATTTTAGGGCGTCAGGACACTGTTTCAGAAAACATTCATAAGGCATTTTACCATTTGATACTAAAGATAAAGTACATCTCTTGTTTGTCCAAATATGATAAAACCCTGTTTTTATGTAGTTGATATTTTTATTATTATTTATCTCAAGGTACAAGTTTTTTTTACTTTTGACAGGGGGATGTTATAGCCATGCTTACCAATTATGGTGACAAGGCATGGTGTCAATTTGCTGTATACCTCCTTGAAAGTTAAGTTCTGCCTCTAAAGCATGATTTGACCACCTAACTGTATTTAGCAATTTTCTGTTTCAATGTCATTCATTTTATGCTTTGTGTTTCTGGCTCTTTTTTTTTCCAAGGATGTCATGAGATACAATGATTAATACATAAAAACCCTGTGTCTTGGTTAACAAAAGTAGAAGAGCATGACACTTGACAATACTAGGGCTTGACAGTTAACATCTGTCTGGGGATACCCTAAAGCTATGTTGATTGAATCACATCTCAATCACATTTATATGCCAGAAATCATTTTTATAGCCTTCATAAACTTGTATCAACTACTTCAAGGTTACAGACAGAATGAGATGATTTATTTATACTGAGTTTGCCTACAGGAACTAACCATCTATGATAGGATATCCTTTTATTTACTTACTTTTTAAATCAACACATTTTTGAGTGTACTTGACCTGTGAGGAGGAAATATTCATTATGACCTACAAGTATAGGTTTTCATTAGCTATAGAACATATACTATGCTAGTTTTCTGAAAGGACATTTAGGCACCAAATACACAAATAAAGTACAGCTCTTGTCTGAAACATGGATTCTTAATGAATTTAGTAAATAACCACATGGTCATGAATAATAAGGGTACCAGTAAAAGTACTTTGTTTCACTTTTAACTATAGATCCCAGTAATTTTGTAGGTAAGGCAAATTTAACTATATATTTCCACTCTTCAGAGTCACTATTCTTAAGTTTTCCTATTGATTCATTAATTCAGACTTAAGTATTTCTATGTTGTATTTTCTGAATTGTACAGGGTCAATTTGAACAAGAAACTATTTAGACAGTATTTCATTACAGTTTATACAAATATAGTCTGTGAAATTGATGTTTAGATATAGCTAAAGAAGAAAAGAAAGGGGTGTTAGTTATCAGCTACTAGACTGAGTCTTGGAAATCCTGACTTGGTTCCATAGAATGAAAAGGATCCCTTTATAGAGACAATATCAGCTCAAACTTGAGAAACCTGACCATGCATCTATTCCCTGAAATATGACTAGTCAAAAGTAGCTGGTAATGCTCTTTACTGAGACTATTATTCTTTTGAAACTTCTCCCAAAATAATTATTCAGGGCCCTGTAGACAAGTGTAAGGGAAAAGCAGAAATCAACTGTCAATAATGAGACTGAAAGTTTCTGGTTAATTTATTATAATATATGGAAATTTCAGAAAGGAGAAGACTGGAATCTTCTATAGAGGTAACAATCCATTTTTAATAACAAAGTCAATGATAATCCTGAGAGTAAGAAAGTATTGTGAACAATGAGATATTGACAAATCTCTAGGGACTTCTAATTCATCTCATAAAGTGTTTGTTGAGCTTGTCATGAATTGACAAGATTACAAAATAAATTTATAAATCAATTTGATGACAACTACTGAGTCTTTATACATAAACATGATTGTGCCTTTATCCATCCTGAAAGGGGCATAACTGCTGAAATATTTTTAAAGTACCACTGGTATCTACTTATCCTAGGGACCCTGTTTGAGTTCCTCCTTTTGATTCACCAATAGTCTACAGAGTGAAGGCTTCATAAGTAGCACAGCTCTCTGTATATTTTAAACGAATTAAAAATACAGAGACCACCAAGCATACATAAATTTTTTATCTCTTCTTTTATAAAGAGAAAAAAATATTTGGTGTCAATCAGCTGTCTGGAAAATCTCAAAGGCAGTATGAGTGTGAAAAAATCTAATAGTTTTATTATTCTGAATTTGAGTTTTTAAATTTGCACTTAAGAAAGCCAGTATCAAAAAGACTTATTAGAGGATATAAGACAGGGTCATACTCTTAAGTATCTAGAAGAAGAAATGGTTTCAGTTTTGGATTAAATTGACAATATTTTAAGTGAAGAGAACAGATAATAATTATTAGGAATTCTAGCTTTTACAAAAGGGAAGAAATTTTGTTAGTGATTGACAAGAATGAAAACAAAGGCACATATAGTAATAGGCTTTCCAGTGAGAACATTTTGGTGGTATAAGGAACTTCATCTACCTGACTATGGTATATCTTTTTTTATGCATTTTCATGTAATGAACAGGATATATTATTAAAGACATATCTCTCATTTTAACAGAAAGAAAACAATTCTTATTTCACTCTGCATATAACCCATGTAGCAGTTTGCATTAAAGAGTAACAAACCTTTTCCCATAGTATAGATTAACCTGTAAAACGTGACCCAACCACCTAACTTTGTCAACACCCAATACATTTCTTTTTTTTAAATATATTACAAACTTGTTACTAGCAAACAAATTTCCTTCAAGCTTTCACAACAAACTGTATACCCTCTCATATTTTTTAAATGATTATACTTAATATCGTTAACCAAAGTAACCAACTTTTGTTCCCGTAAAGACAGTGAAAAACTAAAACTGCAGAAGTAAACAGAGAAGTATCATCCACTAGCACCCTAGCAAATCAGCATATCTCCAGTAAGGCAATCCTTCCATAGCCATATATGTTCTTTTTTTTAAGATTTTAAAAAATAGACTTTAATTTTATAATTAAAAATCATAATTAAATTATAAAAATTTATAATTAAAAAGTCAGATCCCCTGACTTTCTAAGTGATGTAAAAAAATACATACATTAAGGTTCACTCTGTGCTATAAAGCTCTGTGAGGTTTAACAAATGTGTAATGCCATATATCCACCATTACAGCATCATACAAAATAGTTTTACTGCCTAAAAAATCCTCTGTTCTCTACCTATCTATCCTTCCCAACTCTCCCCAAGACCCTGGTAACCACTATTTTATTGTCTCAATCGTTTTACCTTTTCATAACTTCATATAATTGTAAGCACAGAGGATGTAGTCTTTTCAGACTGCTGTCTTCAACTCAGCAATATTCATTTAAGACTCCTCCATGTCTTTCTGTGGCTTGGCAACTCATTTATTTCTATTACTGAATAAAATTCAACTGTATAGATGTACCACAATCCCTATTAAAGGACACATGATGGTTTCCAGTTTTTGGTGATTATGAATAAGACTGCTATAAACATTCACATGCAGGATTTTGTGTGGATTTTTCAATTAGAAAAATTGAAACTCAATTACCTTATAAATGGCTCTACCACTTTGTATTCCTATCAACAGTGAATGAGAGGTCCTGTCCCTCCACATTCTTGCTAGCATTTCACATTGTCATTTGGGACGGGAGTGGGGGGGTGGGGGTGAGTAGCCATTCTAAAATGTTTGTAATAAGTAGTATCTCATTTTTTTCATCTGCAATTCCCTAATGACAAATGGTGAACATCTTTCATATGCTTATGTGCCATCTGTGTATCTTTAGTGGGGTGTATGTTCTCATCTTTGCCCATTCTCAACTTTTTAATTTGTTTCATTTTAAGAGTTATTTTTATGTTTTGGAAACATGTCCTTTATCTGATATGATTTGCAAATATTTTCTTCCAGTCTTTTGCCTCTCAGAAGTATCTTTAGCAGAGCAGAAATTGTAATTTTAATAAAGTCTATTTAAACATATTTTATCATTTTTCTCTTTCTGGATCATGCTTCCAGTGTTGTAGTTAAAAACACACTGCCAAACTCAAGACCACCTAGATTTTCTCCTAAGTATTTTTCTAGAAATTTAATCTAATTAATCTGGTTCCTATCACCAAAAAAAAATGTTACTAATATAATGAGTTTGTCAGAAATAATCTGATTAGATTGATTAGCTATTTTAAGTGGAAAAACTAACTTTACATAATGTTCAGCAATACCTGAAGCCCATAAAAGCATACTGTTTTAGAATACATCAGTTAATGTCATTTAATTGCACACATACTTTTTATATTTCCCTGCCTTTAAACCACATGTGGAAACATACACTACCATCAACAAAACTTGACTAAAAAGTCAACTTGGGAAATTTAGAAAATTTAAGTTAACTAGATTTTCCATAAGAAAATAAATGACTCTTTTGTAAATTATACCATTATGCTAATAATATTTTTCACACTTTTACCCAATCAGAACACACATAACTGATTTTAAAAAACAATTAAATGCATTAAATTTTTTCAAGGAATCACATAGATCTATATATAAACATATATATATATATAGAGAGAGAGAGAGAGAAAGATGTATATACACATAGACACATGTAGTTTACCAAGTCTTAAATAACTGTCATTATTGCACTGGATTGACAATCATCATTTGCATTTTCACCTACCATTTATTAGCCTAATATTACTTCACATTCTCTTTATCTTATAGCTTAACGACCACGGTCATTAAGCTAATTCACAGATAAATTGGTTTTTGTTATTTGAGTTACTACGTCAGCAAGTGTCTGAAGCTTTCATAAAAGTCCAGACTACGTGAAGCAAAAGGTTTTTTTTCTTTCCTCGAAATTATTGAATTCTTATTTTAAATTTATACGTGCACTTTATTTTCTAGAAGCGAATCGAAACATTTCTGTTTTACATATGAAAGACTTCGTTACCAAATTATTAGGTTTTTTTGTAAAAGGATAGATTAAAATGGTCAAGAATCCTGTTACCCAATTTTCTCTTACCTTGAATCTGGCCAAAAGGTTTCAATGACAGCACTGATGCATGAAATCTGAGAAAAAGTCACGGAATGTTCTTCAGCTTCCATCTGAACCTCTTAAATATCCATTCCTTCCTTGTGCCACTTCTCACAGTTAGGTTTCGGGGTTTTTCGGTGGGGAGGGTGAAGCGGTGTTGGTGTTTTTGTTTTTAACCTCGACAGCTTCATGGAGATGATTCATAGGGCCAGTGGGCACTGAAGTTCGCAGACAAACCAACCAACACTGGAGCCAAGCAGCCAGGTGGCATCCAGCGAGTTCTCCTTGATTCCCGTGCAAAGCCCTTCCGAAAGAACGGAACTCCAAGTCCCCGGTGTCCACCAGCCACCGCCTGGAGCTGAAGGCCTCATCCTTTAGGACACCAGGTAGGCCAAACGCTGACGGAAAATGCCTTCTCCGGCTAATCTCTGAGGCACCGCCTGGTGGCGCAGTGGTGGGGAGTCCGCCTGCCAACGCAGGGCGCACGGGTTCCAACTGCTCACCCAAGCCCCGCATTGTTAGGTGAAGCAAGGGAAGAAATTCAGAAATCCAGTCGATAATAAAACACCCAAGCGGGCTTCCCTGGTGGCGCAGTGGTTGAGAGTCCGCCTGCCGATGCAGGGGACACGGGTTCGTGCCCCGGTCTGGGAGGATTCCACATGCCGCGGAGCGGCTGGGCCCGTGAGCCGTGGCCGCTGAGCCTGCGCGTCCGAAGCCTGTGCTCCGCGACGGGAGAAGCCACAACAGTGAGAGGCCCGCGTACCGCAAAAAAACGAAACAAACAAACAAAAAAACCACCCAAGCGGCTCTTGCATAGAGTTTCAGCTTCCCGCATACCTGATGGGAGGGCCACAAAGCTCGCAAACGCCCATGGCAGCTGCGGGTTTGGAGCGTTGCCTCCTCGGCGTCCTGAGGCCTGTACTGCGCGCGCAGCTCCTTTGTCGGGGGTGCCGGCCTGACAGTTTGTTCCTGAGGAAGGGGAGCCTCGTGGAGCCACGCCACCTCCCCAGGGCCTGTGAGAAAGTCCCAGGGCCCCGCCGGGCTTCCAGGAAGGGGACGAGGTGCCCAGCCATCCTGACGAAGGCCTTTATCTGTCTGGTCCCCTTCAGCATATATGCCGTGCATTTCCATCTCTTTGGCCTTAAGGAGTGAGATGTTTTCCTCCAAGATCTGCAAAGAATCGCTCCTGATCATGTCAGTCAGGATGAAAAACCCTTCCAGCCTAGGGAGCAATCCATCCACGGTCTCTTCCACCTCCTCCACCTCACCTCAGGACTCGAGGTCAGGAAGAAGGAGAGTTTGCGCGGCGTCTGAACAGCATTAGGTGCACAGTGGGCCCAGCGCCTGAGGCTGCGGGAGCCAATCATCAAAGCCGCAGCCTCGAAGCCCCGCCCTCGGCCAGCTGCGTGCCTCGCGGCCTCGTAATAAATGAGACTACCCTTAGCCAACAAAGTTGTGAGAAGTTTTTTACAGGGAAAATATCAAACATAAGGTGCTACCAGTAAAATGTGGTTTAGTATGAATTTCTGACCCGAGGTGTGGCTATTAACACCTTTTCTTAAGACCTAAGAAAGGTTTACGGCAGAGCCTCTTACACTATGGAAATAAGATGGAAAGGTTTCTAAGCATCTTGTGTGCCCCCAGATCCCCTTATCCAGATGAAAGATCTCCTAAAGATATTAACTGTGTGCCTCTTTAACTTTTTGCATAGACAGAGTTTCTCTAAAACACTTAAGGATATTTTTCTATAGCACCCTAGCTCCCAAGACAGAAATATGTCTGAGATTTAGGGCAGGGGCTTTTAACTAGGAGAATGAATCCCAGTAATATCCCTGGGAAACTCAAAGCCGTTTTAAGAGTCTTGTATTGGCAGAAGCACTATCTGGCAGCTTAAACTAAAAAGCTCAGAGGTAGCTCAAAATGAATAGAAGCTTCTGGTCCCTCAACTTTCTATAAAGAGGAAGCATGCTGAAAAGCTACTCAACTACAAAAACAAGACATTTCTCATAAAAAGAAAGGATGACTGAGGGATAATCTGGCTCAGGGATCTACACCTGAGGAACTCCACTTGTACAGTGCATTTACCTCAGTGTTTGAGAGGATGAGCTCCTCCAGAAGTTCAAGCCTGTTCGTGATGCTGAAACGCATGGAGTGTTTAAGGGCCTTGAGGGGGGATGAGTATCTGTTCCATGTGTGAGGAATATAAATAGTCTGGGCAGTGTGGTTGATTAAATATGACCACAGTTGATTGCAATACCCCCATTGGGAGGTGGAATCTTTTTCACCTCATCCTGAATCTGGGCTGGGCCTGTGAATTGCTCTGACCAGCAGAATACTGTGGGAGAGACCCTGTGTAACTTCCATGTCTGAGGCATAAGAAATCTGGGTCTCTTGGAACGCTTGCTCTTGGGACGTTTCCTCACAGAACTCAACTGAAAAATCATGAAGAACCCAAGCCACGTGGATAAACCAAGTGTGTTTGATCCTGCTAACACCCCAGCTGAACTTCCAGATGACGGGAAGCATCAGCTGCCAGCCATGAGAATGAACAATCCAGCGGAGCCTTCAGTCGTCTACAGATCCAGCCACTAACTGAGGTAGGTGCCTCAAATGCAAATGACCCACCAAGTCTAGTGGACACAGATCCAACAGAAATAATAAATTGATGTTTTCAGCCACAAAGTTATGGAGTGGTTTGCTAAGTAGCAGTAGGTAAGCAAAGTAACAGGCGAAGTTATAGTAATCCGTTCAGAAAATATATTCATACATGGGAAGAATCTTAAAATCAAGAGCAACCTGTGGAAATCTGGAGATTATGACTGAGTTTCTATATTATATGTTGTTCTCTTTAGTAACTGTAAGGTTGTAGGTTAAGATAAAAGTTCAAATTTAAAGTTCATTAACATCTTGTTTTCAGCACATACAGCATCTTCTCACATATTGACTTGGTTTATTTATGTATTTCTATAGGAATTTTCTATTTTCTTTCGAAATGATAGGGAGGAAATATTGTGCATTATGAGCCCTTCAGATGTCTCAAGAGGAGATGAAGCTCTCCTCAGGCCAGAAGCAATCAATCCTGTATCATTTATATTCCCATTTCAGAACACCCTCAGGCTGAGCCATAAAAATTGTTATTTTAACCAGGCAAAGTTCTTAGCAAGAGTCAAAGCTCTGCATTTTCTAAGCTGCCTTTTTTATGTGTATCTTTTCAAGTAACAATAGATATATCTTTGAATTAGACATGCTTGAAGGTAGACAACATATTAAAAATTTTGACCAAGTAAGAAATACAAGTTTCAAAAAAAGGGAAGAGGTAAAAAGGAGTTAAAGGAATAAGCAAGCTACAAGACACAGAAAGAGCTATAAACAGATCATTGTAAGAGGCAAATTACCTTCTTTTTTCGAGAACAAAATCTTTATTTCTTTTTCCCATTTAAGCAAACACACACACATGCGCACACACACACACACACACACACAGATTGGTAGTCTCAGTGTTACAATTTCAGACATGGGTCAAATATATTTGGAATACAAATTGTTATATCTCCATAAAATTGACTGGTTGGTTGCATCAGTTCCAGAACAGAAGGTCAGAGTGACACAGACAGTCTCAAAGGCATACTTATCCTAATGTTTCCTGATCTAGTGGCTGCTTTTTATTCTAGTGAACATAAATTGCTTTTTCTTTTTTTTCTTGCTCTGACTTATTTGAGTTACAGTGGAACATAAGAAAATGAATAGCACAGGATTTTATCGACAATTGGCAGCCAACTAGGCAGCACTTTAGGCAGTGACAGAAACTTTACTTTCATCATTACTAAACCACCATTTTGGGACATGATGAAACAGCAGTAGGTGTCTCAGAGGCCAGGAGGAATCAGAATTCTCAAAACAAGTAGAAAAGACAAACAAAAAAACCCCTCAAACATTACAAAGGTAAAGATGGTTGGACCAGGTAATCAGAACCACTGAAACCAAAAGTAGGAGAAAAGTGGTAGCCAAATAAAAGTCAAACCAGATTTGGAATCAGATACAGTCTTGGGAAAGAACTGATGCTAATCCAGAAAGAGAGTAAATGAGTGACACAGCACCTGATTCAGAAAATGGAACTGAATCAGGAATAGAGTGAAAGCTCTCTAGAAGAATAATGAAATCCACCCTGCGAGCTAAAGAATGTGCACCTGGCTGCAAGAGGCCCAGGGGTGTTGCCTTCAAAAGAAGCTCAGTATCATCAGGGCTGGTGACTAGATCCACTGAGGCATCTCAGTGAAAATGGTATTTGTGAAATAAACACTAGAAAAAATGATTAAGAAAAAAAATACTTTTAAATGTTTTTGCAAGAAGTGCAGACTTTAGAAGAATCTTTTTAATCACAATTTTTAAAAAAAAAAAAAAAAGCATGTACTTTAAATAAATGAGGTTACTAAGGTTACAGATAGTCTGTTCATAGTGGATAAGTAGTCATTTTCTAAAATTATATCTGGCAATGATGGTCACAGTTTTACAAAAATCAAGAATAAAGTTGTTTCCTTTAGTGAACATACAGAAAATGACTCAACATTCCATCTGTTTGGTTATCATGATTTGGATATCTCAGGATGAAATGAAAATAGCTTTTTTTTTTTCTTTTAACTCTCTGATTGTAGTACCTATAAACAAATCAAGTGGTATCAGGGCATGTGTCAATTTGCTTTCTCGACATTCTTGACCCTTGTTTCTAAATCATGTCACTCTGTCAGAGTTGCTAGAGTTCCAGCTTTAACATAAGGTATGCCCAGATCAGCAAGTTCAAGCCAATCCTTGTTTTTGTGTTGAGGTCAGTATACCTGTTCATACCTTTCTTCCATATGGTTGTGTTCTTGTTGGGATCATTGATGTTCATTTTCCCCCTTTTATTCCAATTAACCTTATCCAGGGCCACCCTTAACTTTCCACCATGAGGCATTGAGTGTCTGGTTTTGATCATTTCTTTCACAGTAAGTCCCTTGTCTTCTTATGCAACATGTTCTTTCCTCTTCCCTTGGGGTATGACAGGAGAAAGTTGTCACTGAACGTCAGAACAGGTCCTAATATAACACTTCTGCAAGGCAAGAATGTTGTATTTGCCTTGCATTTGCATGACGAGGTTCATTAAAGTTGTTCCCTTCTCTGTCAAGAAGATATGTTCTGGTATAACTTTATTCCATGGAATTTGGAGAATTGAATAAATAGTGACAAATGAAGTGACAAAGTTAGGCAGAAGCAGTGTCATAAAAATTATGCAGTGGTAACACCAACAACAATAACAATTATAAGAATAGGCAATCAAATAATTATAATAAATCTATATTAATGGTTACTAATGTTAGCTACATACAATGTGCCAAAATTTTACATGCATAATCACATTTTTCCTTACCATGATCCCATTAATTAGAAATTATTTTTATGGTTTTAAGTTATCATTTATTGCTAATATAAAAGCCTCCAATATTTGATTCAACAAGTGACCAATTTACTGAAGATCAATTTGCAGATTCTCAATTTTCCAAATTTGCCAAATTAAAACATTTATCAGTATACCAAAAATGGTTTCAATCGAATTAACAGGAGATATAATAGCATTAGCAAGAATGTGAAATGTGATTATAACTGAGGTATTTTTGAATACTGAAATATTAAATTTAAGAATATTATTTATAATAAATATCACATTTCATCATTTCAAAATAAATAATTATTTCTTATGGGAATTCTTAGTCAATAGTGATTTTTAATCCTCTGTATTATTTAGTCTTGCCAAAATTTTTCATCTTATCATTTTTAGGAATTTAATTCATTTTTAAATTCTTTATTTTTTCTTATAATTAAATTATATCAAAATTTAAGTATGAAACATACAGATCATTACATTCATATTATCATTCTTTCCTTTTCCTACATTCAGCAGTTTCTATTTTACCTGCAAACTGCTTCCAGTTGTCATATTCAAACTGCTCTTAGAGACATGAAATTTTAATATCTGATTTAGCCCAGATATTTTAAAATTCAAATTTAATTGTATGTTTTATTTCTGATAAAAATTGAGAATGATACTAAATGCTTTAAATTTGAAAATTATAAAGTGACATTCAATCCCTTAAAATTAATGAGAAATAGATAATCCTATTACACTTGTTAAATTGTCTACTCTTTGAATTGTGTTTTTGCAAATTGACTTTTCCTAAATTGATTTTAGCAATTTGATTCTTCAGAAAATTGCATTTTCAAAAATTGGCTTTTAGCAAATTCCTTTCATGAATCATTTTGCTTGCTGTGTTATACCCACTCTATAGAAGTGGAAGCTGAATTTTAAAGAGTTTTGGTAGCTTGCCCAAGGTAACTCAGGTAGTAAGAGGCAAATCTGCTTTTCAAGTTCTTAGAATCTGTACCTTTACTCTGTGCTGCTTCTCAGATTATTAAAATTCTGATTGTTTAAAATTAATTCATTTCAGTTTTCATTGTTTAAAATTCTACTTTACATGGCGTCATGAAGTTAAAGAGTGTGTGGCTTCCTAATGAGAAATTATTCTAAGCCACGCTGAGGGTCTTCACTAAGTAGGCAGTCAGGATATGTACTGTCAACTTGGGGAGAATTGCTTAATTGACTAGGGATAACTTAAATGACTAATGGTATTAGCTTTTATTCTAAAAGTGAAAAAGAAACATTGAAATATGTATATAAACATAACAGCATAAATACATATATACTTTAGAAATACTCACCTGGCAGCATTGTAAAGAAGAGAAGTGAGGCTGGAGACAGGAAGATCAGATAGGAGATGTTGATATACCTTACAGTTAATGACAAGGGCCAACATGAAGATATTAGAAACAGTGACGGAAACTAGAAATAAACAGGATTTGGTAATTTATTGTAGCTAGATTGCAGGAAGAGGGGAAAAGTTTAGGTAAATAGCCCTAGTTTCTATCAAGATAGTAAATTGAGATGGAACGACTTTTTTGGTAGAGGAGATGATGAGATCGATTTCATATCTGTTAAATTTGAATGATTGTGACTCATTAAATGGAAAAGTGCACTAGGTAATACCAGTAGGTATGTGTGTGTCTGTGTGTGTGTCTGTGTGTGTCTGTGTGTGTCTGTGTGTGTGTGTGTGAGCTCAGACAGAGACAGGTGCAGTCTCTATAAATAAATGTTTTTGAATTGTCAGCACATATGTGGTCATTGAAACCATGGATATGGATGAGACTGCAAAACGAGAATGTCAGAAAGAGAAGCAGGCCAAAATAGAACTTTGGGAAACTCAAATCTTTAAAGCATGGAAGGAAGAAAAAGATCCTGGAACACTGAAAATGAGCAATCAGAGGAACAGAAAGAAATCTATGATAAAATGGTGACTTAAATGCCAGGCAATAAGAGTTATTTCTTAGGACTTAACTGACGAAATAAGCACATGCCCAATAGGTACTGAATAATTCTATCGAATGCCTGGGGAAAGTCAAGTAAGAGAGATATGGGCAAATGTTCAATGTGTTCCTAAATAGATCATTGGTAATATTGTTGACAGTAATCACCATGGTATGGTGGGACTAGCTGTGGACTTCCAAGGAAATCTTAAGATTTTTCTTGTATCCCCTGCCTATAAAGAAACAGATTTCCAATGCATTTCTTTCAGAGAGATTATGATTTTTAAAAAATTACTTATGAACAGGATGATACAAAGTGGACCAGATAAATACTGGATAATTCAAAGTTACTACATAGTCCTTCTTTATCCAAGACTCTGAAGTTTCAATGCCATATATTCCTGAGAAATAAAATAGTGAACCAAGAAAAATGCCAACTAAAACTCAGGAAATTTTAAATATGTAACAGGGAATTGTTGCACTTTAGTAAATATATCTGATGGAGATTAAAATAGATTCATTTACTGTCAATTGATTCTTCATAATAATAAGTATTTATATAGCTCTTGTCATTAAAACACTTGATTATTAATTTTGAATTATCACTTACAGAAGATAAAAATTCACGTGTATATTTTCAACCTAAGGAATCTATCTTTTTTTGAAAAGCATTGGGAAATATGTATTCAACAAAGAACTGCAATTGTCTCATGTAATATTTTAAACCTTTGTAGCAGAACAAGAATTTATTTAAAATACACTGCAAAAAAACTATCAATTTCACAATAACAAAAGTTTCTTGTGTTGAAAGTTTAAAGCTTGAGACAAAACAAGTCTCCTTCCATTTAGACAGTAAGATACCTTATTTTGTAATAGGCATTGTACCAGTGGTTAACAAGATAAAAAGATGCTGTGTCTCTCTTCTCTGTAAAACTCACTACTAAGTTAAGGATAAGGTAGAGAGACATACAAATATATAAGTACAGTTGAGTGTGACCAGTGCTATATTAATATGCAGTCATAAATTAGATATTTTCTTCATATTTGATTATCAAAATAAATCTATGGTAGACAAATATTATATCTATTTTACTAATGAGGAAACTGAAGCTCAAGAGGGGTTAATTTTATGCTGCTAAAAAGTCATAATTTTCTGTATTTTATGCAAGATTATCTGACGCCAAAACCAATGCTCCCAACCACTAACCTATGTTGCAAACTGGGAAGAAGAGTATTCGTGGCAGGTTGGTTTATAACTTACAAGCCCAAAGGAGGCCTAGATGAATAAATAAATGATCTGAACCCATTCCTCTCTGCCAAAAAAGGAGTTGTAAACATGCTAATGCTATAGATAACAGAGAATTCCTATATATAGAAGGGTTTGAGTAGGATATACCAAGTTTGGACAGATCACTTATTGTAAATCAGTCTGAAATATGAATAAATGGGGTAGAGCAGTCTGAATAAAGAAGTTAGTCATATAAACAATCTTCTGTCTATGTAGTTGACAGTAAAAACACTGAAACAGCAGAATAATAATTCCATTACACAAATTCTCAACTTGTCTGTTATTCAAAAACCAAAATGTGCCTAATGCATAACAGAAAGGATATTTCTAGAGAGCTGTGTATGACCACTTTACACTCTTCAAAGGAAAGAATGCTTCATTTGTGACTAATGTTAACCTATATCCTTTGAATCATTAGCAGTTTTGTTATTGGCAAGATCTATGATTTCTGTGGTCTCATTTGATTAATCAGGTAGTCTTGGGAGCACAGAGAACAGAACATCAACTTTGCCTGAAGCAGAGTTACAAATAAGTTCATAGAGGAGATGACTACCAGGATAGTTCAGTGAAGCATGAGTACAGTTTGCCAATTAAGGGAGTGGGTATGGAGCACAGATGGCTGAGGGAAATCATGGCAAACAATCCTTTATTATTTGCAATGAAATAATATAACACAACCTCTAATAACAACAAGTTTAAAAGTCTTTTTCCTTCAAAATAAAAAAGATGTTTGTAATTGACAAAGGTGGGCTATTTCCTCAGATTGAGATATTCATCCATGAAAACGTCCTGTGCAAATGATCAAAGGCTAAATTTTAAAAAAAATCAAATTAATGGATGATCTCAAGAGCAATTATCATTCACCACCATTGCAATTACTACATTTATTATAACTAATATTAATTACTAGGCATTATCCTAAGTACTTAACATTGATCACCTTACATAATCATGGGAATACCTCTGTACATTTGTGCTACTTTTATATTTCATTTCACAGATGAAATAAAAAGTCATTTAATAGAATCAAATATCCATCAAAGATAAAAACCCTAATCAAACTAACAACAGAAAACAATTTTTTCAAACAGATAAACTCTAGCTACAAAACAAAGCCTATAGCTAACATCTCAATAGTGAAACATAAAAGCAATTTCCTTTAGAATTACAAATAGGAAAAATATACTGCTCTCACTAATCCTATTTAGCTTTTCCAAGATGTTCTAGGCAGCTACATTAAGTAAACATATATTTTAAAAATCATAAATGAATAAAACAAAATTGCAAATATAAGAAATATAGCTCTCATTGTTTATAGATAATATGATTGACCACATAAAAACCTGTAAGCATTCTAAAGAAAAATTATTAAAAACAAGTATTTAGCAATGTTGCAAGATTTAAGATCAATTTACTAGACAGTTGCCAGATATAAGATCAACGGCATTTCTATATATGAACATATAGTTAGATATTATAATTTTAGAAAAAGATGATTCAAATAGAATCACAAATTATAACGTACCTAGGAATAAAAGCAAAAATATTATATATAATTAAGACCTGTATATAGGTAATGAGAAATGTCACTGATAGCACATTAAAGGCCATGAAAGTAAATGGAACAATATATAATTTGTACAGACAGTCTCAAAATTAAAAGATTCCTGCAGTAGGTCATTAAAAAATAGTTTCCAGTAGATTAAGGCAAGGTTTCTTAATAGCAGCACTGTTGACCTTTTTGGTCAAATATTTCTTTGTTGTGGAGGGCTGCTTTGTGCATTTTAGAATGTTTAGCAACATCCCCGGCCTCCATCTAATAGATGCCAGTAGAACTATTATAACCAAACTGTCCCCAGACATTTGCAAGTGTCTCCTGGGGGGCGAAATGACCCCCAGTTGAGAACCACTGGGTTAAGGATATAAATATGAATGATATAAATATAAAGGATATAAATATGAATATAAATATGAATGACAATTTTTAAAAAATATTAATACAGAAGATTACTTTTAAGATTTCGAAATAGGAAAAGTTTTCTTGGAAAAAAATGAAAGCATGTAACATTAAAAAAGTTGATAAATTAAGAAAGTAACTTTGTTAACATACCATAAAGAAATTGTACAAGCTAAAAACCAGGTGAAGATTATATATTTGCAACATATCCGAAGAAAAATATTATTATCTTGAATGCATAAAAGAGTTAATAAAAAAGTCAATAAAGAAAAAAACTAATAAGCTAATAGGAAAATACAATTTAAAACGATGATTAGATCAAAATTTATAGCCTTCGCACCCTCATTCTGATCTGCAAACATGGAAAAAGCCTGCCAATACTAACAATTGGTAGAAAAGTTCAACACTCAACTTTGCTAATGATGGTGTAAATTGGGGCAACTTTTATAGTAATATTTTGTAGTAATATTGAATACTTGAAAACTCTATAACCTAAAATTTCATATCCAGCTCTATACTACTGAGAAATACTTTCATCCCAGGATGGACATATGAGCAGTTTATAATATATAAAATTACAAATAACACAAATATTACCACTCAACAGAAATTGAATTAAAAATCTCTAGCAGATTCAGGAAAAAAAAAAAATTCTACATGAGAGTGAAAATTAATGAATTAAAGCTACACATAACAATCTGGACATATTTCACAAACAGAATAGAAAAAAGTAAATCACAAAAGATTAGCATGTATAGATCAATAGATCGCAAGATATAGAGATAAGATGGTTCTTTTCATGTGAAGTCCAAAATGCATAATTAAATCATATGATTAAACTATATATTAAAAGTGCAGGGGCTTCCCTGGTGGCACAGTGGTTAAGAATCCTCCTGCCAAGGCAGGGGACACGGGTTTGAGCCCTGGTCCAGGAAGATCCCACGTGCCGCGGAGCAACTAAGCCTGTGAGCCACAACTACTGAGCCTGCGCTGTACAGCCCGCAAGCTACAACTACCGAAGCCCACGTGCCTACAGCCCATGCTCTGCAACAAGAGTAGCCCCTGCTCGCCGCAGCTAAAGAAAGCCCACGTGCAGCAACAAAGACCCAACACAGCCAAAAATAAATAAATTTATAAAAAGAAAAAAGAGCATACATAAGTGGTAATACTACAAAGGAAGGATAAGCACAAAATTTAGGCTTGCATTTACCTCAGGGAAGAGAATATTGATATTGGGATTGTTCTATTTCTTAAACCAGAATTTGGTAAATACGTGTTTGCTTTGTAGTAATTTTTTAGCCCATACACGTAAGTTATAGATAACTTTTTATAATATGACTATTCCATCATAAAAAGATAATACTAAAAAAATCCTAAACCTTAAAGTGGTTAAATATATTTTTCAAAGCAGATGTGCAGCAAGTAATATATCGTATCTGTCACACTCCATAAATTGTGTTTTCACCCACTAGGCAAAGATAAATATTTATTACAGTTCTCCTTCTGTGTTACCTTGATGCATACATTCAATATAAAGTACTGAGAACATCATTAAATTACTCATAGTTCTCAAGTGCCAGCCAAATTAGATATAAATTCTTTTTTTTTTTTTTTTTTAATATTTATTTATTTATGGCTGTGTTGGGTCTTCATTGCTGTGCGCGGACATTCTCCAGTTGCAGCAAGCAGGGGCTACTCTTCGTTGTGCATGGGCTTCTCTTGTTGCAGAGCACAGGCCCTAGGAGCGCGGGCTCAGCAGTTGTGGCTCATGGGCTCCAGAGTGCAGGCTCTGTAGTTGTGGCGTATGGGCTCAGTTGCTCCACAACATGTGGGATCTTCCCAGACCAGGGCCCGAACCCGTGTCCCCTGCATTGGCAGGCGGATTCCTAACCACTGCGCCACCAGGGAAGTCCCTAGATATAAATTCTTTAGTTAAGCATTTAAGCCAGCTCTTTTATTTGACAATCCCAATCTGTTGCTAATGACAGCAAGGGTTGAGTTAGTCTATACTAACAACAAAGCAGATTTCAAATGAAGAATATTATTAGGGGTGACAAGAGATATGTAATAAAGACAAAAGGAACAATTCACCAAGGACATAAAAATTCCAAGTGTTTTACGCTTAATAACAAAGCTTCATTTTACTCAAAGCAAAACATGACAGAACTAAAAGGAGAAAAATACAAATCCACAATCATAACTCATGATGTCAACATTCCTTTCTGATAGAAAGATGGAATTGCATGATATTAGTAGACAAAAAATCTAAGAATATGGGAGAATTGAACAATAATATGAACTAACTTGACCTAACTGATATTTATAGAACACTCCAACAAACTATAGAAAAATCCACATTTTTTTCCAAGTATAAAAGGGAATGTTCACCAAGAAAGACTATATATGGGGCAATGAAACAAGTTTTGATAAGAATAAAATGACTAAAATGATATGGAATATGTTTAATCTTCACAATAGTTAAACAAGTGAAAGATATCAGAGAAATCTCCAAATATTTAGAAAATAAGCTATACAAACTTCTAAATTGCTTTTCAATCAAAAATGAGACCACAAGAGACATTAGTATATCTTTTCCTCAAATGGCAATAAAAATACTTTATGTAAAAATTTGTGGATTGCAGCTAAAGCATAGTGTAGAAGAAAACCTATAGTGTTAAATGTATATGCCAGAAAATAAGAAATATCTAAAAGTAAGCCTGAAGCTATCACTTTAAGAAACTATAAAAAAAGAACAGCTAAACCCAAAGTAAGTAGAGAAGGGAAGTAAAAAGATGCAGCATAAGTAAATGAAGTAGAAAATGGAACTGTATACTTAAAATTGGTCCATATATGTGTGTAATCTTTACCTCAAATTATTTGATTTACTAAAAAAAGCTATGAACAGGTAAGGTACGTAATTTATTGGAAAATAATTCTGTCTATCCTAGGCATGGAGTGTTTGGCCCTAAGGGAAAAAGTTGCATATACAGAAGTAATTTTATTACTTTTTTAGCATATCAGTCATTGTTTAACAGAAGAAAAATGAACACTAGGACGACAACAGGATCTCTCTTAACAATTCCCATTTTATATGTGTTGCCATCAGCTGACCTTGATCTAGCTCTCTGCTTTTACCTTGGCTTTTATGGTGGAACATTTAAGAGGTCTCCAAATAAAAATGCCATATTGATACATGGATATATCTATATATGATTACAAGGTTTAATTCTCTTGGTACAATTTCTAGCTAAAGTTTAATGTAGGTTAGGAAAAAATAAATAAAAATTTCAAAATCCTACAACATACCAAACAACTTTAATACATACTTTGGTTCAATCCTCATAGCATCCTTCTTTAGTTTGACTCTACTTCTCAAGATAAGGAGAGAAATATAATCAAACAAGACATTTACCCAAGTCATATAGCAGACTCTGTATGTTCTCAAACACAGCAATTTGTCTGCTATATCACATCGCCTTTTTCTTAACCTATGTATTACATTTACTCTGTCTTATAAAACAGAGAAACATATGGTAATTAAACCATAGTAACAATCTTATATATACATCGAGTCCAATAGATTTCTTTAAAACATCATTATCAGAGGAAGATTTAGGAAAAATTAATTATGTAATTTATTTTTGCACTCAAAGCAGCTTTAAATCCAAGTTGAGGTTCTTTTTTCTAAACTTGTTTCAATTGGGAGAAATTTTAAACCTCTTAGTTGATTGAGAGAAAATAGTTTTACTTTAGACATATAATCTCACATTGATAGGTATAACATGTACTTTTTAATTCAGCTAATCCTGAAAGAGCTGAGTGCCAGATACTGGAATTTTTAAACTAATGAATCAGTTATGGGAAACAAAATTGGGGATATCATTTTTCTTTGACACATGATTTTGGTCATTTATTTGAAGACATTTGACTTTCCAATTATGGGTCTATGTAGTAAGGATACAAAGATGATCAAAATAGACTCAAAGAGCTTACAGCATATTAAGGGAGAAAAATGTAGAAACAATCAATTTGGAATATGATAGGAGTTACACTAAAATATCAACAATGCATAATGTTGATGCCAAAGAGGAAGGGATTGATTGTATATTTGAGCTTTAGGGAAAAAGGATCTGAAAACTTTATAGTCAATCTGGTTAAATAGATAGACATTTTAATCCAAAAACATAAAACCCACTTGTTCAATATAACCTAGCTTCCAAATCAAGAAGTTAATTTGTATTTTAAAATTTAGGTATTAGTGTTCAAATATGTTTCATATTATTAGTAAATTCATCAATGAAATTGATTTTAAAGGTATCTCTCTTCTTTAAATATTTTCTCCTATTAAAACTGCCCTGAAACTGACATTGACCATAGCAAATTTGCTTTCAGGACTGTCATTCCACTTACTTTGACCCTTTTGTAGGATTCCCTGCTGATTATTTAAAGACTACACACTGGCCTTGAAAGTCTCACATCTGAATAATGCTAAAAATTTTCTGACATCGAAAACCCAGATACAGAGCATATATCATTAAATATTGTCTATTTCATATCATTATTTCATCCCTTTAATTTTAATTGCACCTTTAAGAAGAAGGTATAGGGCTTCCCTGGTGGCGCAGTGGTTGGGAGTCCGCCTTCCGATTCAGGGGACGCGGGTTCGTGCCCCGGTCTGGGAAGATCCCACATGCTGCAGAGCGGCTGGGCCCGTGAGCCATGGCCTCTGAGCCTGCGCGTCCAGAGCACGGGAGAGGCCACAACAGTGAGAGGCCCGCGTACCGCAAAAAAAAAAAAAAAAAAAAAAAAAAAAGGTATAAACATTCATTCAAGGAGTACACACCACATTCCAGCTCCTATGCAAGGTACATTTTGTGCCTTCAGAACAACTTTACAGGATAAATTTTATTATAACTATGGCACATATATTTACCCTTAAGGGTTTCATGATTGTCTTCTGTTCAGTATCTCATTTTGCAATGCTGGTCACAGTCTCCAGAGTATACCTCAAGACCTGGATAATGTAGACTTTCAAAATTCTAAGAACTGATGTTTTAGAGAACTGGCTCATGTCTGCCTGATCCCTTGACACCCCCCTTTCTTCACACTCTCCTTTCTTTCTCTGTCAGCTTACTATGGAAGTATCTCTCACCCTAACACTGATATTTTTTATGTGTATGGAATTAATTCTTTTTAAGATATATTTTTATTTTAAAAAAGCTCTTAACATCTCATATTTCTAATTTTGTTAAAAGGAAGACCATTCTTCAGCAGCAAAACACACATACACCGAGCCAGCTGCTCTGTTTCAAAAACAGAAAATATGATGCACAATCTGTAACTTCTGGAAAAATGTGATTCCGATTTTTAAAATGACTCTTTATTTTGAAATGATTGTTAAATGGTCTTGAAGGTGACAATCCTCTGAGAATAATTCTGAAAAAAATAACCAAAGATGAAGACACTGTCACTTGACATAAGGAAGAAATTAGTAATCATATATATGAGCTGTTTTTTCTCACAGGAGTGATAATACTTTATTGTAGTCTAAAGAGGGAAATGTGTGAAAAAGTATAATTGTCCACTTTACTATGAAAAAAGAATAAATGGACAAATCATAACAAAACACTCACAGTTAACCATTATAATTCTGATTCACTCTATGGCATTTCAGTTTACCAATAGCCTTGGGAGAATATAAACAGATATTAGATGGAATAAAAAAAGATGATTTAGGTTTAATTTTAGGCAAGAAGACTTATTCCAGCAAGAATATATCTAAACTATATTCTTATAGGAACTTTTCTTTGTGCCACATTTGCTTGAGAGAGCCCTGTTCTGTTTAGCTGAGCAGCAGTCAGAGATGGTCCTAGTATATTTCAGTGACCTCCTATGTAGTACATTTCCTTCACTGTTAGTGGTTGCTTGAAACTTGGAGATTGTTTCATCAACTATATTTTTTTGTCATATCTGGAATGGAAAGAAGACACTGAAGATAATTCTAAAGGCAAAGTTTTGTGATCTTCTGGATTCTGGTTAGGTGGTTATTCCCATCTACATGGTTTTATGCTTTAAAAACCCCACTTACTCTAGCTTACATGGGGATTTGAGATGGAACTTAAATACACATAAGTGTTCAATCCTCTATATACACCCAAATATACGTTAATCTTTGTCAAATTGCTCTAAAAAAAATTTTCATTTGGGGGCTTCCCTGGTGGCACAGTGGTTGAGAGTCCACCTGCTGATGCAGGGGACACGGGTTCGTGCCCCAGTCCGGGAAGATCCCACGTGCTGCAGAGCGGCTGGGCCCGTGAGCCATGGCCGCTGAGCCTGCGTGTCCGGAGCCTGTGCTCCACAACGGGAGAGGCCACAACAGTGAGAGGCCCGCGTACCGCAAAAAAAAAAAAAAAAAAAAATCATTTGGACAAAATACATCTTCTGGTTGTTGGTTCTCTTGGCTTTCTCAGCTTTGGATATCTGCTAATGGCTATTTATGTACTGGGATTTCATTTGCAGATTCATTTTTAGGAAGCTTTTGCTTTGTTTTGTTTTATTATATATTTTCTCTCTCCTCACTTTGTACCTTCTTGTGTTTCCTGTGTGTGTGTGTGTAAGTTTATTTTATTTTCTATTTTTGGTCGTCTCCAGGTGACAGTCTGTGCCCCAGTTTCCTCACTGAAAACCAGATCTTAAAATATTTCTTTGGAGTTATGGCCCTGTGGTTTTATTGGTAGATGGCAGATTCAGTTACAGAATTGGTGGACAACTTGGCCCATCCCTGATAGAAAGGCTGTGCCTATTTCTTTTCACCTCTCTAGGCCTACAGGTTGATGCAAACTCCAAGCGGTATTAGGTAGGAGTTTATGTGTGTGTGTTTCCTTGTTTTGTTTAGCTGCACTCCAGAATGAAATTAGGGATGGATCACTCATTTTGAGAGCAATCAGCTGCCAAATGGTTAGGGACACCTAAAGAGTCAGATTAAGAGTTCCATGCGGTGAGGAAATTAGGCCTCTCATCAATAGCCAGCATGAACTTGACCAAATATGAGAGAAACCCATCTTGGATGTGGAAACTCCACCCAGTCAAAGACTTCAGATAACCTGCAGGCCTGGCCAATATCTTCAGTACAACCTCATGAGAGATACTTAGACAGAACCACCAGCCATGCTGCTTCAAATTTCCTGACCTATAAAAACTGTGAGACAACACTTGTTTTAAGCTAAGTTTTGAGGTTATTCGTCACACAGCAATAGATAACTAATATATTCATCTATGTTCATATATTTGTCTATGTCTCCATCTCCATCTCCATTTTTGTCTATGTCTATGTGTATATATTTCTTTGGAAAATTGCACTAAAGAAACATTATTAATTGATTGTATTAAAATATAAAAATCGGTAGAAAATCATTTTCTATTTAAATATTACTTAATGCCTTATTCTTTGACAAGATTACTTGAAAATAGCTCTGAAGTTTGTATAAACTAAAAATTACAATCACATAATGCTGATTTCTTAGATAATATCACTAAGTTTTAGCTGCCTATTTGCATATTAATGGGATATAAATTATAAAAAGTAACACTGAAATCCAGAGCTGTGACAAGGTGCTATCACCAGATATCTGAATTATATTCCGTCTTTTATAAATGGTTTACCAAAGAAATTATATTTATTTACTAATTAAATATCATTTAAAGCTCTGCTACTAATAACAGGCTCTCAGAGACACCACTCATGGACTTCATAGTCTAAGTGGCCTCTAAAACATTGAGAGACAATTTAAAAGATACCCTTATTGAGAAAGGACTGAGATTTAAGATATTCCGACTGCAAATACAGATCTGGAGCTATTGGAAATGTTTCAACAAAATCCAGTCCTCTTCTTGGTTTATGGATATGCAGTCTCTTACGACTCATAGCTGAAGCTACATGATGAGAGTGTTCTGGTCTCCCTAGGCTCAGAGTCAATGCCTATTCCTGGCAAAGTGAGGGGAAAAAAGAGCGAGCCTCACCCACTTCAAAGGCACAATGACTGAGAACACTCACTAAGGAATGGGAGACTTTCTGTCTCTCCAGGGGAAGGAGGCTGAATAGACAAAACCTTATGCACTGCATTTGCTATCTGAATTACTGGCTAGTTTTTAGTGCCAAAGTTGATATTTTAATTATCTGCCTAAGACAAGAGTGTTTTTCAAAATTTGTTGTCAATCTGTACTAGCATTATCTTAGGTGTTTATTCATTTATTCAATAAATACATATTAAACAGTTACTGTATGCCAGGAACGGTTCTAGGTCTTGAGGATATAACACTGAGGAAAAAACGTGCACACCGTTTTTTTTTGTTGTTGTTCTCATAGAGATTACATTCTATGGGTCTAACATTCTAGTGTTAAAAGTGTGCAGATCTCTAGATACCACCATGGACCTAATAAATTAGAAAATCTGTTAAAGAAGAAGATAGCAGAGGAGGAAGATGTGAAGATCACCTTTCTCCCCACAAATACATCAAAAACACATCTACATGTGGAACAACTCCTACTGAACGCTGGCAGAATACCTCAGACTTCCCAAAAGGCAACAAACTCCACACATACCTGGGTAGGGCAAAAGAATAAACAGAGACAAAAGGGTGGGGACGGGACCTGCACCTCTGGGAGGGAGCTGTGAAGGAGGAAAAGTTTCCACACACTAGGAAGCCCCTTCACGGGCAGAGAGTGGGGGTGGGTGGGGGAAAACTTCAGAGCCACGGAGGAGAGCACAGGAACAGGGGTGCAGAGGGCAAAGCAGAGAGATTCCTGCACAGAGGATCGGTGCTGACCAGCACTCAACAGCCCGAGAGGCTTGTCTGCTCACCCGCTGGGGCGGGTGAGGGCTGGGAGCTGAGGCTCTGCCTTTGGAGTTCAGATCCCAGGGAGAGGACTGGGGTTGGCGGTGTGAGCAGAGTCTGAAGGGGGCTAGTGCACTACAGCTAGCTGGGAGGGAGTCTGGGGAAAAGTCTGGAACTGCCTAAGAGGCAAGAGACCATTGTTTCAGGGTGTGCGAGGAGAGGGGATTCAGAGCACCGCCTAAACGAGCTCCAGAGATGGGCGTGAGCCGCGGCTATCAGCATGGACCCCAGAGACGGGCATGAGATGCTAAGGCTGCTGCTGCAGACACCAAGAAGCCTGTGTGCAAACACAGGTCACTATCCACACCGCCCCTCCCGGGAGCCTGTGCAGCCCGCCACTGTCAGGGTCCCGTGATCCAGGGACAACTTCCCTGGGAGAACACATGCTGCGCCTCATGCTGTTGCAAAATCACGTCAGCCTCTGCCACCTCAGATTCGCCCCACATCCCAATTATAACTACCGTACCTCTTACTGTCCCCCGCCTGATGAGCCAGAGCACCCTAATTAGCTGCTGCTTTAACCCCATCCTATCTAGGTGGGAACAAAAGCCTGAGGGCGACCTACACAGAGCACAGGGGCCAAAATTAAAGCTGAAAACCAGGAGCTGTGCGAAAAAGAAGAGAAACGGAAATTTCTCCCAGCAGCCTCAGGAGCAGAAGATTAAATCCCAACAATCAACTGAGGTACCCTGCATCTGGAGAACACCTGAATAGACAATGAATCAACCCAAAATTGAGGCGGTGGACTTTGGGAGCAACTGTACACTTGGTATTTGCTGTCTGCGACTGACTTATTTCTGATTTCTATGTTTATCTTAGTTTAGTGTTTAACGCTTGCTATCATTAGTGCATTTTTTTATTGGTTTGGTTGCTATCTTCTTCTTTTATTACTCTTTAATTTTTTTATTTTAATAATTATTTTATTTGAATCATTTTACTTTTTTTTTCTCTCGCTCTCTTTTTTTCTCCCTTTTCTTCTGAGCCATGTGTCTGACAGGATCGTGGGGCTCCGGCCTGGTGTCAGACCTGAGCCTCTGAGGTGGGAGAGCTGAGTTCAGGACATTGGACCACCAGAGACTTCCTGGCTCCATGTAATATCAATCGGGGAAGGCTATCCCAGAGATCTCTGTCTCAGCACTAAGACCCAGCTCCACGCAATGGCCTGCAAGTCGGGTACTGGACGCCCCATGCCAAACAACTAGCAAGATAGGAACACAACCGCACCCATAATCAGAGAGGCTACCTAAAATCATAATAAGTTCACAGACACCCCCAATACACACCATCAGACATGGCCGTGCCCACCAGAAAGACAAGACCCAGCCCCACCCACCGGAACACAGGCACGAGTCCCCTCTACCAGGAAGCCTACACAAGCCACTGAACCAATCTTATGCACTGGGGGCAGACACCAAAAACAACAGGAACTATGAACCTGCAGGCTGCGAGAAAGAGACCCCAAACACAGTAAGTTGAGCAAAATGAGAAGACAGAGAAATACACAGCAGATTAAGGAGCAAGGTAAAAACCCAGCAGACTAAACAAATGAAGAGGAAATAGGCAGTCTACCTGAAAAATAATTCAGAGCAATGATAGTAAAGATGATCCAAAATCTTGGAAATAGAATGGAGAATATGCAAGAAATGTTTAACAAGGACCTAGAAGAACTAAAGAGAAACAAACAATGATGAACAACACAATTAATGAAATTAAAAATTCTCTAGAAGGAATCAACACGAGAATAACTGAGGCAGAAGAACAGATAAGTGACCTGGAAGATAAAATAGTGGAAATAACTACTGCAGGGCAGAATAAAGAAGAAAGAATAAAAAGAATTGAGCACAGTCTTAAAGACCTCTGGGACAAAATTAAATGCACCAACATACAAATTATAGGGGTCCCAGAAGAAGAAGAGAACAAGTAAGGGTCTGAGAAAATATTTGAAGAGATTATAGTTGAAAACTTCCCTAACATGGGAAAGGAAATAGTTCATCAAGTCCAGGAACCGCAGAGAGTCTCATACTGCACAAACCCAAGGAAAAACACGCCGAGACACATATTAATCAACCTATCAAAAATTAAATACAAAGAAAAAATATTAAAAGCAGCAAGGGAAAAGCAACAAAAAACATACAAGGGAATCCCCAAAAGGTTATCAGCTGATCTTTCAGCAGAAACTCTGCAAGCCAGAAGGTAGTGGCAGGACATATTTAAAGTGATGAAAGGGAAAAACCTACAACCAAGATTACTCTAACCACCAAGGATCTCATTCAGATTCTACAAGAAATTAAAACCTTTACAGACAAGCAAAAGTTAAGAGAATTCAGCACCACCAAACCAGCTTTACAACAAATGCTAACGGAACTTCACTAGGCAGGAAACACAAGAGAAGGAAAAGACCTACAGAAACAAACCAAAACAATTAAGAAAATGGTAATAGGAAAATACATATCGATAATTACCTTAAAGGTAAATGGATTAAATGCTCCAGTCAAAAGACATCAACTGGATGAATGGATACAAAAACAAGACCCATATATATGCTGTCTACAAGAGACCCACTTCAGACCTAGGGACACATACAGACTGAAAGTGATGGGATGGAAAAAGATATTCCATGCAAATGGATATGAAAAGAAAGCTGGAGTAGCAATTCTCATATAAGACAAAATAGACTTTAAAATAAAGACTCTTACAAGAGAAAAAGAAGGACACTACATAATGTTCAAGGGGTCAATCCAAGAAGAAGATATAACAATTGTAAATATTTATGCACCCAACATAGGAGCACCTCAGTACCTAAGGCATATGCTAACAGCCATAAAAGGGGAAATCCACAGAAACACAATAATAGTAGGGGACTTTAACACCCCACTTTTACCAATGGACAGATCATCCAAAATGAAAATAAATAAAGAAACATAGCTTTAAATGATACATTAAACAAGATGGACTTAATTGATATTTATAGGACATTCCATCCAAAAACAACAGAATACACTTTCTTCTCAAGTGCTCATGGAACATTCTCCAGGATAAATCATATCTTGGGTCACAAATCAAGCCTTGGTAAATTTAAGAAAACTGAAATCGTATCAAGTATCGTTTCCGACCACAAGCTATGAGAGTAGATATCAATTACAGAAAAAAAACTGTAATCGTAATAAATACACGGAGGCTAAACAATACGCTACTAAATAACCAAGAGATCACCGAAGAAATCAAAGAGGAAATCAAAAAATACCCAGACAAATGACAATGAAAACACAACAACCCAAAACCTATGGGATGCAGCAAAAGCATTTCTAAGAGGGTAGTTTATAGCACTATATTCCTATCTCAAGAAACAAGAAAAATCTCAAATAAACAACCTAACCTCACAACTAAAGCAATTAGAGAAAAAAGAACAAAAAAACCCAAAGTCAGCAGATGGAAAGAAATCATAAATATCAGATCAGAAATAAGGCTAAAAGAAATGAAGGAAACAGTAGCAAAGATCAATAAAACTAAAAGCTGGTTCTTTGAGAAGATAAACAAAATTCATAAACCATTAGCCAGACTCATCAAGAAAAAAAGGGAGAAGACTCAATTCAATGGAATTAGAAATGAAAAAGGAGAAACAACTGACACTGCAGAAATACAAAGGATCATGAGAGATTACTACAAGCAACTCTATGCCAATGAAATGGACAACCTAGAAGAAATGGACAAATTCTTAGAAAAGCACAACCTTCTGAGACTGAACCAGAAGGAAATACAAAATATAAACAGAGCAATCAGAAACACTGATATTGAAACTGTGAATAAAAATCTTGCAACAAACAAAAGCCCAGGACCAGGTGGCTTCACAGGCGAATTCTATCAAACAACTAGAGAAGAGCTAACATCTACCCTCAAACTCTTGCAAAATACAGCAGAGGGAGGAACACTCCCAAACTCATTCTACAAAGCCACCATCACACTGATACCAAAACCAGACAAAGATGCCACAAAAAAAGAAAACTACAGGCCAATATCACTAATGAACATAGATGCAAAAATCCTCAACAAAATACTAGCAAACAGAATCCAACAGCACATTAAAAGGATCATACAAATCATCAAATGGGGTTTTCCCAAGAAAGTAAAGATTCTTCAATATGCAAATCAATCAATGTGATACACCATATTAACAAATTGAAGGATAAAAACTATACGATAATCTCAATAGATGCAGAAAAAGCTTTCAACAAAATTCAACACCCATTTATGATAAAAACTCTCCAGACAGTAGGCACAGAAGAAACCTACCTCAGCATAATAAATGCCATATATGACAAACCCATGCCAACATCATTCTCAATGCTGAAAAACAGAAACCATTTCCTCTAAGATCAGGAACAAGACAAAGTTGCCCACTCTCACTGCTATTATTCAACATAGTTTTGGAAGTTTTAGCCACAGCAATCAGAAAACAAAAAGAAATAAAAGGAATCCAAATCAGAAAAGGGTAAAACTGTCACTGTTTAAAGATGACATGATACTATACATAGAGAATCCTAAAGATGCTACCAGAAAACTACTAGAGCTAATCAATGAATTCAGTAATGTTGCAGGATATAAAATTAATGCACAGAAATCTCTTGCATTCCTATACACTAATGATGAAAAATCTGAAATAGATATTAAGGAAACACTCCCACTTACCATTTCAACAAAAAGAATAAAATACCTAGGAATAAACCTACCTAAGGAGACAAAAGACTTGTATGCAGAAAACTGTAAGACACTGATGAAAGAAATTAAAGACGATACAAACACTTGGGGAGATATTCCATGTTTTTGGACTGGAAGAATCAACATTGTGAAAATGACTATACTACCCAAAGCAATCTACAGATTCAATGCAAACCCTATGAAACTACCAATGGCATTTTTCACATAACTAGAACAAAAAATTTCACAATTTGTATGGAAACACAAAAGACCCTGAATAGCCAAAGCAATCCTGAAAAAGAAAAACAGAGCTGGAGGAATCAGGCTCCCTGACTTCAGACTACCACAAAGCTAAAGTAATCAAGACAATATGGTACTGGCACAAAACCAGAAATATACATCAATGGACCAGGATAGAAAGCCCAGAGATATACCCACTCACATATGTTCACCTTATCTTTGATAAAGGAGGCAAGAATATAGAGTGGAGAAAAGACAGCTTCTTCAGTAAGTGGTGCTGGGAAAACTGGACAGCTACATGTAAAAGAATGAAGTTAGAACAATTCCTAACACCATACACAAAAGTAAATGCAAAATGGATTAAAGACCTAAATGTAAGGCCAGACACTATAAAACTCTTAGAGGAAAACATAGGAAGAACACTCTATGACATAAATCACAGCAAGATCCTTTTTGACCCACCTCCTAGAGAAATGGAAATAAAAACAAAAATAAACAAGTGGGACCTAATGAAACTTAAAAGCTTTTGTACAGCAAAAGAATCCATAAATAAGACAAAAAGACAACCTTCAGAATGTCAGAAAATATTTGTAAACAAAGCAACTGACAAAGGATTAATCTCCAAAATATACAAGCAGCTCATGCAGCTCAATATCAAAAAAACAATCAACCCGATCAAAACATGGGCAGAAGACCTAAATAGACATTTCTCCAAAGAAGATATACAGTTTGCCAACAAACACATGAAAGGATGTTTAACATCACTAATCATTAGAGAAATGCAAATCAAATCTACAATGAGGTATCACCTCACACCAGTCAGAATGGCCATCATCAAAAGCTCTACAAACAGTAAATACTGGAGAGGGTGTGGAGAAAAGGGAACCCTCTTGCACTGTTGGTGGGAATGTAAATTGATACAGCCACTATGGAGAACAGTATGGAGGTTCTTTAAAAAACTAAAAATAGAACTACCATACGACCCAGCAATTCCACTACTGGGCATATACCCTGAGAAAACCATAATTCGAAAAGAGTCATGTACCACAATGTTCATTTTAGCGCTATTTACAATAGCCAGGGCATGGAAGCAACCTAAGTGTCCACTGACAGATGAATGGATAAAGAAGATGTGGCATATATATACAATGGAATATTACTCATCCATAAAAAGAGACAAAATTGAGTCATTTGCAGTGAGGTGGGTGGACCTAGAGACTGTCATACAGAGTGAAGTAAGTCAGAAAGAGAAAAACAAATACCGTATGCTAACACATATATATCGAATCTAAAAAAAAAAAATGTTTCTGATAAACCTAGGGGCAGGACAGGAATAATGACGCAGATGTAGAGAATGGACTTGAGGATATGGGGAGGGGGAAGGGTAGGCTGGGACCAAGTGAGAGAATAGCATTGACATATATACACTACCAAATGTAAAACAGATAGCTAGTGGGAAGCAGCTGCATAGCACAGGGAGATCAGCTTGGTGTTTTGTGACCACCTAGAGGGGTGGGATAAGGAGGGTGGGAGGGAGACACAACAGGGAGGGGATATGGGGATATATGTGTACATATAGCTGATTCACTTTGTTATACAGCAGAAACTCACACAACATTGTAGAGCAATTATACTCCAATACAGATGTTTTTTAAAAAAAGAATATCTATCGTAAAGAAGAAATATGCGTATTTAATGAGTTGCTCATATATGCCCCCAGGCATACTAACATTTCAGATCTAGACTACCTTTCTTTTGCCATTTTCTTTTCTGTGCTCTGGAATTCTAATATTTACTATGAGATTTTCCTAAAACCACCTGATGGGATGCCACGTAAACTTGGATTGCATAGTCTGATATTCAAAACATCTATTGGTTATCCTACTGCCTTTGTGTTACCCTTTTGATTTCACTTATAATATTATATTAAAACATGTCTTTCAAAATACTCTGTAGTTACCATATTTTATCTTCCTTTCACCTCCCAACACAAGAACATGTTTCTTCAAAATCTCTACCTACAAGTTTGACATATAAAAAGCACCAAAATGGTTACTTTCATCATTGTTGTGTGTATAGTATCCTGGACAGAAAAGTAATTATGTGCAATTAATAAAATAATATTATAATGAATCTAAAAAGTTATTGATTACTTTTGGTCTTTTTAGTTAAGATTATTGAAGTAGCATATCAGTAGGATGTAAAAATGTCCGGTATCTTATACTTTTCTTATAGTGAGGTAATTAGAAATTATAGGGAAAACCATAGCAAAATGTTATGTACTTTTTCCTTGCGTATTATATAGGAAATATTATTATATTTGCATATATATAGGAGAATCTTCAGGCATGTTCTATGATAAATAATTAGAGTTAAAAAAAGAAAAAAACAAACAAAAATGGAAGCAAACGTGAATACCAATGAAACCCAACAATTGAAGCATACTAGCAACTTGAAAAGACCAGCCATGTTTTGTTTCTCCATTTATCTTCTCTTCTCTCTTGAGTACACTTTGAACAGTCTGTCTACCAAGTTCACAGATATTTCATATCTAAAGTAATAGTTACCATTTAACAGGATAATAGCCAACCCCATGTTAGAACTTTATCCAAATTCTTGATTAAGATTTCATATTCAATCAGGATATAGTGAAAGGATATGGCTTATTTTACTCTGAACTTATATAGTAGATACTCTCTTAAGTGACATTCATTTATCGGTTTTGTCAGAGAAACTTTCCCTATGTATTTTACAGTGAACACCAACTAGGTATCCCATGGGACACCGAACTCTGGGATCATGATGTCTACTCTCCCATAAATCCTTGTTCTTCTCCTTTGACTAGTTCCATCTCTTTATGTCAAGTTGTTATTGAGACTACATTATTTCATTAAATATGATGTAAATTGATTAAATATAAATAGAAAAAGGCTAGTAGTTTGGAGAAATCTAAATTGAATGTTTCAGACTTGATAATGCCCTATCCTGTCAGCATTGGAATATATAGTTTGAAATGCACTCAAATTAAGACAAACGTAAAGAAAATGGGGGTGATATTTTAAATTAGAGAACAATTCTACAAGTGACTGCTTTGCAGCTCTCTTTGTAACTTCACTCTAAATAAAAATTACACCGGAAATGACATATAGGATATTATGGATATGGTTATTTAAGGAATATCCAGAGGACATCCAGATGGACTCATTAAAAGTAGGTTTTGCTTTACATCAATTTATTGGTCAAAGATGCACATGTATACGATTCCACTTATCTTTTAGGTCTGAATCCAGAGTTCAGTTACTGTTGGTTTACAAAGTAGTACTCAATGACTAGTATCCTGTGTCCCCATTTCTCCGGAGATGTGTTTCCTGTTTGTTTGTGGGGTTTTTTCCCCCACAAAATTAGATAGTTTCTAAAAATAACTGAATAAAAATGATAAGACAACACAGGAGGTGATGATTAACTTGGTAAAAGCTATGTAGTTAGTACTAATAGACATAATCCTGTTCTAAATTACTAGAAATCCATTGAGAATAACAATTCATCCGGTGGTCAAATTAATTTAGTGCCTCATAGAGTAAACTGAGAACTTCAGAGGTTATTTCCTAGATGGTGTCATGCAAAGCATTTTACTTTTTGTAGACTTTAATATCAAGCCACATTTGGTCCCCCTTAATCACTGTAAATTGAACTGCATCTGTTATTCATGTGTCAATGTGAAAAGTAATGACTTAAGAAATTATGATATTTTTCAAGGAGAAGTAAACATATTTTGAAAAAGCTTGAATTCATGATAAGATACAATGGTTTATAACATGGCCCTTTCCCTCCAGATTTTTGGGGTCCTCCTCTTCTTTTTTTTTTTTTCAATGTTGAAAATGGAGAGTATTTGATTTTTTAAAAAGGTTTTTATTAATACATGTTTTTATCATGTTTGGAAGTTGAAAAGTGCCTAATATTATCATCATACTGACTTCACAGATTCTATTTGCCAGAGGTGGATGCAAATGACAACTCTTCTAAAAGCAAGCAGGTGTAGGCCGGGCTCCTGAACTGCTCAAAAGGAAGCTGACATTTCAACATTAAAGTTCAATGCACTGGATCATTGTTCTAGTCATAACAAACTGTCTGCATTACAAAATCCTAGCAACACATTCTAGGCATTATGCTGTATATCCCTCTATTTTCAGTCTGAAAAGCTTTTATTAATCCATAAAAGGATTTTCTCAGCCAAGAGAAATTGGAAGCTGGCAGAGCAAACAACAAAAACAGATCCACTCATTTCCCAGCTGAAAGATCTGGCCAGATTCATTAGCATTTGAATTACTTCTGAAAAATTCCACCTATCACTGATTACCATATATATTTTTTATGTATTACTGTAGACTTATATTTCTATGCCTTTTCATCCAATTATGTTTTATAGAATATTTTTCATTTATAATGTTCTAAGCATAGTTTATTACACATTACTCCAGTGTTATCATTTTCTTCTCTTTTGGAAAGGCTACAAATAGAGTCATAGTATAAGTGTTACCCGGAACAACAAATTATATCCTTTAGACTTGAAGTTGTTCAGGGTTTGCTCACTAAGCCTTTTTTCTGCCACAGTCTCATCAAGGTCATGACAAAAAAAAGAATTAAGACATTGTACCATTTGCAGTTAACAATTACTAATAAGTTCATAAGTGATAATTGATAAAGTAAAGAAAGTAATTCTACCATAACCATTGGAGTTTTCCAAAATATGAATTTTTAATATAATTCCCTATAAAGTTTCACAATATAACAAACAGTGCTTACTTTCTTTGTAAAGATTTAATACATGCAATCATTTGCATGAAATGCACTAATCCGTAGTGTGTGTCTCAGAGATATTTACTTATATATACACTTAAATAATCACAAACAGGTGAGATGCAGAATATTTCACTAAGATACACTAAAATGCCCCTTTTCCCCTATACCACCTTCCAGAATACATACATTTATCCTGACTTCTATCTGAATATTCTGACTTCTGATTCTGACTTCTGATGATTCTGTCATCAGCAATGTATGCTGCCTCTTCTTGAATTAACAAAAATGGAGTAAAACTGTGTACTCTTGTTTCTGGTTCCTTCAATTAGTAAAATATTTTTAAGATTCATCCATCTTGTGGTATTAGTAGTTCATTCTCTTTAATTGCATTGTTGTAATCCATCTTATTATTATAACACAGTTTATTTTTCAATAGCTTTACTGAAGTAAAATTCAGGTACTATGAAATTTACTCTCTTAAGTCAGTAAATTCAGTGGTATTTAGCATATTTTCAGAGTTGGTCAACTATCACCACTGTATAATTTTAGAATATCACTCCAAGAAGAAACCCCCTACACTTTAGTAGTCAATCCCAATAACCTCTCGCCCTAGCCCCTGGAAACCATTCATCTAGTTTCTGTCTTGTAAGTTTGTCTATTCTGGAATTTCAAATAAATGGAATCGTACACTATGTACCATTGTTTGTTTATCCATCTATCTGTTGATGGACATTCAGTTTTTTCCAGTTTGGGGCCATTATGAATAATGCTGCTATGAAAATTTTTGCTTAAGTTTTTTTTATCATTCACATTAATTTCTGGGTCTTATAAATTATAAATTTAGATGACCAGAAACTGCTGAACATTTTTCTAAAGTGGTTGTACAATTTTCTAATTCTAATTCTCCAGGAATGTACGAGAGTTCTGATTGCACCAAACTTCTCCAACACTTAGTATTACTAGTGTTGGTTATAGTATCCATTAGAGAATTTATATAGTAGAATCCCATTGTAGTTTTCATTTACATATCCATGATAATTACTGATGTTAAACTGTTGCCTAGTTGTCCATCTTCTTTTGTGAAGAGTGGGTTTGAATATTTGATTATTTTTATTGGGTTCTTTGTTTTCTCATATTGAGTTGTCATGGTTTTTTATACATTCTTGATGTAAGACTTTGGTACATAGATGTGTTAATTTTATTTGATCCCAATGTATTTAGCAGAACTTCATATTTTCTTAATGATATCTTTTGAAGACAAGACAATTTTAATTTTGAAGAAGTTAAATGTTTTTTTCTATAGTTAGTGCTTTTAATGTGTTCTATCTGATAAATCTTTGCTTATACCAAGTGTGTGTTTTTTCTCCTAAATTTTTACCATTTACTTTCTTCATGTAAGTTTACTTTTTAATTTGTTGTGAGGAAAAAGATGATGTTCATTTTTTAATGGCTATCCAATCGTTTCAGCACTATTTGATGAAAATACTGTCCTTTCTAAGTTGATACCATTTTTGAAAATCTATTGACCATATATGTTATAGATGGTCTTGTAAATCTCCTATTCTGGAGAAGTTCATTGAGCTATGTGTGTTTGAGTATGCTGCCACTACACTGTCTTGAATGCAATAGCTTTATAGTAAGACATGAAATCAGATAGTGAAATCCCCCAACTTTTTTTCTCTTTCAAAATTGTTTTTGGGTATGTATTTTTCTTCGCATCTCCAAATGTAAATGATCAATTTCTAAGAAAAAAAAGATGCCAGGAATTTGATTGGTATTGTTTTGAATTTTGAATCAATTCGAGGAGAATGATATATTTAGCAATATTGAGTCATCCAATTCATGATTAGGATAAATGTCTCCATTTACGTCTGTTTAGTTTCTGTAAATATGGTTTATGCTTTTCAGTATACAAGTGTTGTACATAATTTGTTAAGTATATTCTCTTCGTTTGAGGAGAAGCCAGCAAGAGAAAATATTTTTAAATCACATAGGGTAAACAGAGGACTGAATCTTGAGTATATAAAGAACTCTAAAATATATAAGGAAGTTTAGGAGAGAAATTGCTCTGTATCCTGTTTGTGGTCATGGTTACATGAAGCTATCCAAATTTTAAAACTCATAGGACTACACACCAAAATAGTGTGTTATTAATCACTATTACTAAGTCTAACTTTTTTTAAAAAATTAAAATCTATAAGACAGTATTACAATTGTTCCTTAAATAATCATTGTCGTTATTTATATAAAACTGCATGATTTCCACTCAGGGTTTTCTTTATTCCTTTCTTAAGTTTTCTGCTCCCACCTGAGATCACTACTTTTCAGCTCAAAGTTCTTTAGTATTGATACTTACAGTACTGCAGTTTTGTTGGTGACACGTTCTCTCAATGTCTGTTATTTAAAACATCTATACGGCATCTTAGTTGTTCAAGGATATTTTTGCTGGTTATAGAATTCTAGGGAGAAAAATCTTTCTTTTATCACATCAAAGATATCATTTTATTGATTTCTGGCTTCCATGATTCTGTGGGAGAGTCTGTCATCAAGTTTAGTGTTGCCCTTTCAACAATAATTTGTCTTTTTTCTCCTCAACTATTTTTTAGATTTTCTCTTTATCTTCCATTTTCAGCAATTTGATTCTGATACGCCTAAATAATTAACTCTACTCCCCCAGTTAATTCAAAGTGCTTCTTGGAATTTAATGAAATTCTTTAATGTATTGTTGATCTCTTTCATCAGTTTTTGACATTTTTTCACAATTTTTTCTTAAAACACAATTTCTTGCTATGTTCTTTCTCTCCTTTCCTTTCCTTCAGGAACTCCAAAGTTTATGTCAGAATCTGACAGTGTCTCTTCATGTATCTCATGTTTTGTTGTGTTTTATTTTGTTACTTTTTAAACTATTTTTCTCTGAGCTTCAGGTTTGGTAGTTTCCATTGATTTCCTCTTCAAGTTTCTGATATTTTCTTCTGCTGTTTTCTTCTTATATAAATACATCCAATGAATTCTTAATTTCAGTTACTAATTTTTCAGTTTTAGTTTGCATATTTGATTCTTTTTAAATAAATATATATTTCTCTCTTGAAATTATCAGTTTTTTTATCCAAAAGACTTAACCCTTTTCTCCATTTTTTCTTAACATGTTTATAGGAGTAATACTAAGACTTTTTCTGCTAATTTTAACATATGAATTATATAAATGCATGGTTGTATTGCCTCTATTTTCCTTGGACTGCATTTTCTTGCTTTGGATCACATATCTTGCTTCTAAATATATCTCTCAATTTTTACTAAATGTCAGACATTGTTTCTAAAATGACAAAGAGACTGAACTTGAGGTGCATTTCCCCTGAGGCAACATACATTTATCTATTTTAGGTAGCCAATGATGGACTGATCACAGTGATCCAATCAAGAATTAAGCATGACCAGGGATTGGTAGAAGCTTGCATTACTCTAATTTTCATGCTGGTTTCAAAGATCTTGAGAATATGACCTGTCATGTGTTTGCTGAACACCTGTCCCTCTGCCAGGACTTTGACTTTTAAGCACTGTTCAACTGTATGAATTTCATTCCACGTTTCCATCCTGACTCCAAGCTGCCTAGCACTTAGCTACAGTCCACTGGGAGAAAAGTGGCAGCTCTGCATTTAGGCTCTCCAGATTTCAAACTGTCACATCAGCCAATGCAGCAATCAAAAGCCCCTCTGGCTTATCTTTACCCCAGCAGAGTCTTTCTGCTTAAGGCAAGCTTGATCCTCAGTCCATGCCCAGATCTGCAAATGCCCTTGGAGAAAAAATTGGGGTTAGGGGGTGTGGAGTGGACATCAACTTAACTGGAAAGGTCTCTTTTCTGTCTAATGTCTTCTAAACTAATATGTTTTTGTAATAACTTTTTCCCTAGTTTAAATAGTAGAAATGATTTATTATGTAGAAGCTGCCATAGCTTCTACATTATAATTGGAAGCAGAAATACGCCTCATGGATGTTTAAGTGGGTTTTGGTAGATATTTTAGGGATATGCTGCATGACTGAAGATAACATATCACAGAACCTACCTTTAAAGTGAAACTTATTAATAGACTAAGATCAAGGAATATCACCCAGAAGGACGCAGAATTTTCTAAATGCAATTACTTATTCTGTAAAGGACATAAAGAATATCAATTCAGAAATAATTTAATCTGTCCACTATGAAATAAGTACTTACCAACTATTGAAATGACTGGATGCCGAGTGGTATTTATAAAAATGTGAAGTGTATAACTTCATATTTTCCCTTGATCACTAATTTAAATAACTTTTTCATTTATTTTTCATGGTCCTTTAATTGCTTGTCTTCCTCAAACATTTATTAATGATCTACGTAAAAGAAAAATAACAGAATCAACACAGCCAGTGAGATCCCAAAGTTAAGAATAACTCAAGTAGACTCAGTAAAAAAACAAACAAACAAAAAAATAAACAAACTGTTTAGCTCAGGTCACCCAGTTAATAGGTTCAAAACTATCAACTATTAATAGTTTTTTAATGCTTCCCTAGTAAACTCACAATAATAAGCTCTGCCATGACTGCTTCCTTCTTCCTTCTCTTTCACTTTTAATCTTTTTTTTACTTTTAAAATTGACTTTTGAACTCCACTGTTTAAAACACAAGGAAGGAACATAGTGAAGCAAGCGGCATCCTCACCTTGCTTAGCTCAGAGGTTTTACTTTATCATTCCCTCATCCTTAGGTCAAATCAAAGCAAGTCTAGTACATAGTAACTATTCAATAAATATTTCTTGAATAATTAATGAATCTCATTCAGGGAATACAGGAATAAATTATTGAATGAGTAAAAAAGAATATCACTTTAAGATTAGGAACCTCTGAGAAAATTATTTTATTTCAGATAACATAATATTCTCAAGTCAATTTATTCCTTTCTTTTTTTCATTTGAGTAGAATGGAATATTTCTCACCCATGCTTACTTAACATTCCTTGTGTATCCTTGCTGTCTTTTTCTGTAAACTGAATATCAATTGTCCTTTAATAGTTGATCTTTGGTTGTTGTCTAAGTTACATTTCACAGTAAGTAACATTTGTAATGCTGTTATAGTAGATGGATTTAATTTGCCATCTCAATGCTTTTGTACTTGAATAAGCACCTATGCTATTTCTACTAGTCTTATGAAAAGATTCTCATCAAAAAAATATACTTTGCTGCCAGCATATTATTTTACTTACTATTTTACCTACTTTATATTAAATTATGAGATAATAGAAAAATAGATTAAATATAAAAGAAAAAATGACAAATTAACTCCAGCAAAATTAAAACTTTTGTTCATCAAAAGACACCATTAAGGGTTTTCCCTGGTTGAGAGTCCGCCTGCCAATGCAGGGGACACGGGTTCGTGTCCCGGTCCGGGAAGATCCCACATGCCGCGGAGCGGCTGGGCCCGTGAGCCATGGCCGCTGAGCCTGCGCATCCGGAGCCTGTGCTCTGCAATGGGAGAGGCCACAACAGTGAGACGCCCGCGTACCGCAAAAAAAAAAAAAAAAAAAAAAAAGACACCATTAAGAAAGTAAGTCAGTAAGCCATAGGCTGAGGAAAAATATATGCAATCAATACACCACGTAATGAGGACAGATAAGAATTTTAAAAGTCAATAATAAAAAAAATAAATCGATAAAAATGGGAAAATTATTGAACAAATGTTTCACAAAATTAGACAAAGTACCTAATAAGCACATAAAATATGCTCAACATTATTAGATGTCAGGGAAACATAAAATCAAAATGAGTTTTCACTATATATTCCTGGAATGGCTGAAAGTTTAAAAGATCAATAACACCAAAGGTTGGTATAGATATAGAGCAACTGGAACTCTTTTAATTACTAGTGGGAGAGAAACATGGTGAAGCAACTTTGGAAAACTGGCAGTTTCTTTCAAGGATAAAAATTCACCTACCTTATAATCTAATGATTCTGTTTCTATATATTTATACAAGATACATGAAAATATACCCATTATACTATATGTACAAGAATATTCATAATATCTTAATTCACTATAGCCAAACCCCAGAATGCTCAAGAACAGGAAATGAATAAAAAGCTAGTATGCCCATACTATGTAGTACTACTCAGTAATAATAGTATTTGTAGATGAATCTCAAAATTATTATGGCTACTGTAAGAAACCAGAGACAAACGAGTATATTACATGTGATTCCACTTACAGGAACTTCTATAGGTGAAAGTAAGCTATGGTGATGAATTCAAACAATAGTTGCCTCAAGAAGTAGGGGTGGGGATTGACTGGGAGGAAGGAATGCAATGGCACTTTATGGGCTGATGGAAATGTTCCTATCATGATAGTGCTGTGAATTACCCAGGTGTATGCATTTGTCAGTTCATTAAACTCTAAACATAAGATATACACATTTCACTATATAATTTCTCTAAATATAAAATATGCCTCGGTTTATAATAAATAACTAAAATTAAAATATAAAACAAAAAGAAACCAATATTTTAGGTGTAGATTTTCAAGATTTGTCTGTCAGAATTTCATCCAATGCTATTTTACAATATGAAGTTGAACTCTTCTGAAGAATTATCAAGAACAACCTGAGAGCATCAATTATCTCCATTTTATAGAGTGAAAAATTAAGACTCAGGAAGAATATGTAATTTAGTCAAAGCTACACAACTCTTAAAGCAATATATTCAGGATTTTAAATATGGTTACACTGTGATGACAGCCTGAACTCCTTCCCCATACTATGCTGCTTTTACATATGCTATTTTAACTCTGATCTCTCCTACATAATAAGCTTATTTTAGTGAAAAACAAAATTGGTATTATGACGTTTGGGTAGCAAAAAATTAGAAAGAGCTTATGGTATATATTAATAAAATAAGACTGTATGATTATGAATTAATACTGGAAAGTAAAATGGACCTAAAAACTTTATGTTGATTGGGAAAAGACAGATAAACCAATGGATGCATACATCCTAGTTTGGAAAAAACATTGGGAATGAAAGAGAGATACATTGACCATGACAGATTATACTTCTCTATGAGGAGAGGTGAAAAATTATACACATGCCGGAGAATACACAATGATAGTACTAGGAATCACACAGAAGCTATATTATTTTTGTTCTAAGTTTTCAAAATAAATTGTCAGACTTATAAAGGTATAATTTACATACAGTAAAGTGAAAACTTTCTAGATGTCCCCTCGTTCTGTGAGTTTGTAAAAACTCATGCAATTGAATAACCACCACCACAACCGAGATATAAAATACTGTCATCACCTGAAAGTTCCCTAATTAGAGTCTGTTCCTGTCCATCACCCCCAATCTATAGAAACTACTGATTGCATTTTTGCCCTCTAGTTTTGTAATTTTCCAGAATTCAGATAAATGGAGTAATATAGTATGCAGTGTTTTGACAACCACCTTCTTCTACTAAACATCATTATTTTGAGATTACTCATGTTGTAACATGTAACATTAGTTCATTCCTTTTTATTGCTGAGTAGTATGCATTGCATAAATATTCCACAGTTTGCTAATCAATTCACCAGTTCATGGATATTTGTTTTGTTAACATCTTGAGGGATTATCAGTAGAGTAGCCCTAAATATTGGCAAACAAGTTCTGTGCAAACATGTGTCTTCCTTAATCTTGGTTAAGTACCTAGGAGTGGGATTTCTGGATAGTATGGTAAATGTATGTTTAACATTATAAGACTCTGTCAAACTATTTTGCAATGTGGATGTAACATTTTGTGTTCCCACCAGCAATTATGAGAGGCCAGTTGCTTTCATCCTTACAAGAATGTGTTAACATCAGTTTTTATTTATTTGATCCATGCTAGTAAGTATGTAGTATTATCTATATGTAGTTTTAATTTGCATTTTCTTAATGATTTATGACATTCATGTACTTATTTGCCAGTTGTATATCTTCTTCATATAAAGTGCTGTTCAAAACTTTTATGCATTTTAATTAGGTTGTTTCCTTTCTAATGAAATTTGAGTTCTTTATATATCTTGGTTATCAATACTTTATCACCAATATGCTTTACAAATTTTTTCTTTCTGAATGTGACTTGTAATTTTATTTTCTTTTGAAGAAATAATGTTTTTTGAAGAACAAAAATTTTTAATGTTTATAACTTCCAGTTTATCAAAGTTTTCCTTAATGAATTGTGCTTTTTATGGCCCATCTTCCTAACAAAAGTTCACAAATACTTCTCCCATATTTTCTAGAAGTTTTATAGCTTTAGTTTTAAACTTAGGTTTATGATTCATTTCAAGTTAATTTTTTTGTATAATGCAAAGTGTGAGTTGACTTTTTTTGCATGCAGATATCCAATTATTTCAGCACCATTTGTTGAAAGCAGTATGTTTTTCTCCATTTAATTCCCTTGATAAATATGTGAAAATTGACCTTATGCCAGTGGTTATATTTCTGGCCTCTTCTCTTTTATTCTATATACCAATTGTTCCTCCTTTCACTAATATCACATTGCCTTGATTACAGTAGATTTATATTAATCTTGAAATCAAGTAGTTTAAAACATATATATGTATATATCATCTCCTTTTATTATGCAGTATCTTAAATTTCTGAATACACCTGAATATTTTCCAGAAATTTTTTCTTCTCAATTATTTCATCTGCTCTATATTTAGTCTAAAATATGAAATATTACCAAATCATGTTTTTAAATCACAATTTAGCACTTTTATAATCCAACATATCCCCAAGATCATTACATCATCACCATTAACACATAAGGCCTCTATCTTTCTCTAATTTGAAAATATTTCTCTGTATAATTCAATTTGCTTAATATGAATGGTAAGTTATATAACATACTTATATCAGACCATTTTCAAGAAGACTTGAAATGGATTATGAGAAAGAAGATATGCATATAATAAGACTAATAAAATAGATATTACTAAGTTTTTCCCAGGCCTTTTTGCCTTTTAGGTAAAAATGGGCTCACGGTAGTAGTCATCACTACTTCAGAGAAAAAAAAATGGTCCCTAACCCTACTTACTCATATAAGAACTTCTAGTCACATTCAAAGTCACTCCCTGTCATTTCTGAGAGTCCCCATGCAGTTGCTAACATGTAATTAAGAGCTAGAATGTCAGCCAAAGTTATCCTTCAATGCCTGTCATATTTTCCATGTCTGCTCTGATCCTTAGTCTATGTCAATCTCAGTTTCCCTCAAAACCACTTGACAAAATCTTACCATTGTACCTTTGGCATATGTTCAATATAAGAGTCAAAAACCCAATAAGACTTTTATAGTTAAAAGAAGGGTCAATTATATGACTCAGTGTCGTAAAGTCAAATGTATAACATTACAATAGTTTTCACTGAAAGCTCTCTTGTAGAGGGTTCCATAACATGGTTCAAAGATGTATAATTCTGCCAGTCTAACTGAATCCAATTCAGTATATACAGAGAATCAAGGAACTGGAATAAATATCTACCTCTGAGACTATACATAAATTATTCTTATTCCTTTCCATCAATTTTGAATATACTCAGTGTTCAATTTTTTTAACTATATTATCCTGCTGATATAGTGTTGCCATTTCTACCTATTTGGGACATTGTCAGCCAAAACAAGTATAACTTGAAATTATTAAGTGAGTTATAGTTTGAGTAAACAGAGAATGCCATACTATACTGGGCCTCTAATATACTACAGGAATCAAATTCAAAGGATTGAGTATTATCAAGTCAATCAATCACTACACTTCTTATACAGATAACCCATCAACTTTATGGAATCTGGCCACTCTTTCTGCCACACTAATGAAACTGCCTTTTTTAGAGATCATTTGTGATCCCGTGAATATCAAATCTAATCATCTATTCCTAGTCTTCAATATCTCTCTGCAGCACTTTATATAATTGACCAGATGATACTTCTTTAATATTTATTCTTCCTTGGCTTACAAAACACAATCTGCAACTAATTCTCTCAAAACTTTCCCCTCATTTCCTTAACCCAGATTTTTTATGATCTGTCATCTGGACAGGTGGCAAACTTCCTATCTTATTTCTGAATCACCTATCTGTTGACCTTCTAGCTTCTCCCACTGCCAAAAAAAAAAGTATATTTTCTAAAAAATAATTTTTTTGTATCAATTAACTCATAAATTGTCATATTTCTGATTAAACAAGGCATATTGAACAAATAAGCTTAATATAGCCCTCTCATGAATTATAAAAAAAAATAGATTTTAAAAATGGCTAAACTGGTCAGATAGGTTCACTGGTGAATTATACCAAACATTTAAGGAAAAAAGTATACAAAATGTCTACAATCTTTTCCACAAGACAAAAGCAGAAGGAATATTTTCTAACTCATTTTGTGAGGCCAAATCCAGGCAAAGACTTTATAAGAAAGTATAGACTACTATCTCTCATGAATATAGATTTAAAAATTCTCAACAAAATATTAGCAAATCAAATCCAACAATGTATAAAAAGAATTATACACAATTATACACTACAACCAAGTAGGATTTATCCCAGATATGTAAGACTGGTTCAACATTCAAATATTAATTAATGCAATTTATCACATCAATAGGCTAAAAAAGAAAAATCACATGATCGTATCAATAAATGCAGAAAAAAACATTTGACAAAAGCAAACACCCATTTATGATAAAAATAGTCTTTTTAAAAAATGGTGCTGGAACAACTAGACATTCACATGCAAAAAAATGAATCTAGACACATATCTTACACCCTTCAAAAAATTAACTCAAAATGGATCATAGACCTAAATGTAAAGCACAAAAGTATAAAATTCCTAGAAGATAACAAAGGAGAAAATCTAGTTGACTTTGGACATGGCAATGACATTTTAGATACAACACCAAAGGTACAATCCATGAAGGAAATAATTGATATATTAGATTTCTCAAGAGCAACATTAATTTAGAAGAAAATTATGTTTTTCCTTCAAATTTCTGAGGGAAAATAATTTTACACCTGGAATTTCTATATCCAGCAATATTTTTAATTAAGTAGAGGCTAAAATAAAAGCATTTCTGACAGGCAAGTTCTCAAAATTTTGATCTCCCATACACTCTTTTGCAGGAAACTACTGGAGGATGTGCTCCACCAAAAAGAGAGAGTAAACCAAAACAGAATGTGGTAGATGCTCTTAGGAGCTGTCCAGATTCCTCCTTATTAAGGTCATATTTCTTCAGCTGTTGGCAGAGAGCCTTCATCTTTTGATCCCTTTAGGAACTGCCTCAGGTGCAGAGACTTGCCTTACCCACGATAATAGCATTTACCTGGGTGGGTCATATCAAAGACATGACCAAAGTGTAGTTATAAAGACTTGCACATTTTGACTTACGCTGGGACAACTCCTGAAGAGCCATTCTAACTCTAGGACTTCTTGTAGGATCAGCCAAGTTTCATTGAACCCATACTGCAAATCAACCTTCGCCTCTGACAAGGCTTGCTTCTTGCCCTCTCTTCCCACTGGTTGATCCCAAGGTACATCTTAATGAACATTCTACACCCAGATCAACCTCAGAGTCTGGAGAACCCAGCCTGTCTCACAAATAATGGAATGAGATTCAAAAACAAGAAGTTTAATAAAAAGCAAGATGAAGATAATCACTCAGATAACGGTGAAGGGAAATCCTAGGTCAACATCCATACAGTAGACTCAGAGAGCAAACAGTTCTGGCTAGAGCAGAAAGTCAAAGCATTCCAGGAAAAAAATATCCAATAAAAAGATGAAATTTATAGCATTCTGAATATTTTGATCATGTTGTGAAGAGATTTATTTTTTTGTGATAAATGCTGAGGATAAAATAATTATGACCATGGAAAACAAAGCATGATCAGAGACAACTTGCAATATGTGGGGAAAATGAATGTTGTTCCAGAAAGTAAATGTAATCAATAATACCTTTCACAAGTCAAATAAGAATAATATGCATGGTCATAATAATGCAAAATTGAATATTAAGCTCACCAGAGTTTATTACCTAACTGTTCTGTGGAGGAAGTATATTAGATATCAATTATTCACTTTTGGAATAATCAAGTATTTCATTTTGAGATATCAATAGATAATGTTGAAAACTGAAGAGCCATGTATACAAATTTTGCAAGATATTTAGTGATGTAGATAAAAGCCACAAAAAGTTCAAGATGAGAAATGGAGGGAAGGGATGAGAAGTTCATAGTTTTAAACTTAGAAACTATTAAAAATATACATTTATAACTTTTGTTAAAATATTCTCAGGAACATTTTATCTTATTAACTTCCAATAGTTTCCAGTATATTTGTCTCCAAAATGCTAATTCCCCTTTGTTGTGGTCTGAATATGTGTGCTCCCCAAAATTCATCCAATGTGATGGTATTTGAAGATGAGGCCTTTGGGAAGTAATCAAATTTGGATGAAGTCATGAGAGTGTGGCTTCCATGATGGGATCAGTGCCCTTATAAAAAGAGACACCCGAGATCTCTCTCTCTGAACATGCACAATGAAAAGGTCATGTGAGCACACAGAGAGATGGTGGCTAGCTATAAGCCAGGAAGAGAGCTCTTGCCAGAAACTGATAATGCTGGCACCCTGATCTCAGATTTCCAGCCTCCAGAACTGTGAAAAAGTCAATTTTTGTTGTTTAAGCCACCAGTCTATGGCATTTGGTTATGGCAGCCCAAGCTGATGAATACACCCTTAATAGCATTTCAAATTTTTTCGTGTGCCTTATATTCCAGGCGCACAGTTCTCCAACCATGCCATAGCTTTCATTCCTCTATACCTTATTAGCTTTCAACTTGTTTTCCCTTTTGCTATAATGATTTTGCTCACTTAACACATTTGGCAAACTCCTCATTCTTTTCTTTTCAAGTCCCAAATCAATCAACTGTACCACTTCCGATTTACCCAACTCATCTGAACAGAATTAAGCACTCTTCTTACTAGTACTTAATCGTATTGAACATATTTCTATTACAGAATTATCATGTAGTGTTATGTTTTAATTATGTTTGCTTGCATATTTTTCCAATTGACTACAGATTCTAAAAGTAGGAATATTATTTATTAATCTCTGAATGAATTGTTGTCTAACACAGTGATTGTTTTACATAGAAAATCTTGCTAACTTCAATCAACACACAAAAAAATAATGTTTTGATAACTTTGCCTCAACTTCACTCTATGTATCTGCAATTTGTCTTTTCCTCTTGGGCTGTTTCCCTCTACACATCATTTGTTTATCTGTAGTATTTGGAAAATTTCTGTGACCTTGTAAAAAAATAATCCAAGAATTCAACTCATAGAACACACATAAAAATCTGTTTTAACATCCAAAACTATATTTACTTTTGATTTTTAAATTGAAATAAGTGGACTTATATAAAATTGAAAGAACTTTTAAAATAAAATTATGTTTTCTTAAAGTGGAAGAATTATAAAATTCCTCACATGTTTTTGATATCAAAGACTAAATATCAATATTATTGGTGTACAAAACTTCTAGGACAATTCTCTTTAAAACAAAGTTTGATGAAGTTTTCCAATCTCATCTGTTTACTGTGGTGATGAGTTAATCTGCAATGTAATTTTATGTATTAGCACTATTGCCTGTTTCTTACATTTGCTAATAGAACTATAATTGAAGTATCAGGAAGAATACAGAAATCTGATATTATACGATGATTTGTAAATGTGTTGTTGAAATACTAAGCAAGTTAAAACTTTATATACACTTATTATATATATATATATATATATATATACACACACACACACAATGATGTTTACCCAACAACTTCAAATATTTCTTTTCTAAAAGATTTCAAAAATATCAGTCTCAATCTCTTATCCTGCTCCACTGGGATCGTTACAGGACATATTTCCAAGTACAGGAAACATGAAAATAATAATATTCAGTCAGCATTTTCTATGAAAAAGCCAATTTAGCAATAGCCAACACTCTACTGACAGACTTAGGTTGGGTATGCCCTGTGAGGTAGAGGTACCTAAAGCAGTTGCTTCCAACTACCTAATACAGTTGTTACTGAGACCACTGACATTACCCCCTGCCTCCCACCTCTTTATTTAGGTATAATCTACATGTAATAAAATTCACCCATAGAAGTTCTGAGTTTGATAAACTTTGAGATCTGTATTCAGTCATGTAACCACTGCCTCAATCAAGATATAGAATATCACTCTCACCCCAAAGGTTTCCTTTTGCCTTTTACATCTCCTGAAACCAGTTAAATATTTTTGTTTACCATTTCACCCATTCTTTCCTCTTTATGATATATTATATCCAGTTCATTTGCAGCACGACTCTGGAACAAACTGCTATTTTCTTAGATGAATCAACTCTTTCTTAAATCACCTTCTGGGTTCTGGCTTCCACAGAGTTATTCTGAATGACACAACTCATATATGACCCATCACATTCTTTCATACTGAACTCAGGAAGGGTTTACATAACTAATCCATCTACTGCAGAGTTTATTTTTAAATGAAGACTCATATCACATATGTAATTTTTAATTTTGGTCCCATACAAATTATTAAACTCAGAGTCATTTAAAAATTGCTGACAGCCACTGCCCTCAGTTCAAATCTTCAGTTCACTTGCCAAGTGCCATACAAGTCATTAGAAATGAAAATATAACTCAGAAAAAAGTATACATTAAAATACATGAACTTAAAATATATAAACAATTGAATTTATCACTTACAGAGACAATTTAAAATATTTATATAGAGAAAACAACACTAATTTCTACATTGATATATTAATCTTATTATTTAAAGTCTCCAAAAATAAAATTATCAAAATCTAAAATACTTTTGAGAAAAATACTAGATTAAACATCATAAGATTAGCAATAAAAATAAATGTAACATTTTTTGCAGATATAGAATTAAAATATTCCAGTGACAGGAAACAGGTGTCCAACAATTACTTCAGTTTTCATTTCCATAGTTAATAATGATCACAGACAATCTAAGAGCCTAAACAGGAGGGAAAGCAAGAAATTGAAAGGTATGGAGACATGTTCCCTTAAGAAAGTTAAAGAAATAAATTTATGTTTGGCCCTAAAAGGAGGCAAGACTAAGGGCATTCTTGATAGATATCTTGAAATGGTTCATGGGTTCCCGTTAAAATGAATGAGAAGACAGGATGTATGTTTCTCTAGAAGGCTGAACTTGATTGACTAAATGATGACAGAAGCAGAATTTACAAAAAAGGAAAATTTGTCCGTATAATAGGCAAGAATATCTGTCTAAATTAGTGGTCTCAGCCTGGCATGATTTTATGCCAAATGGGACATTTGGTAAAGTCTGGAGACATTTTGTCACAAGTCTGAATGGGCAAGGGAGAGTGTCCCTGGCATCTAGTTTGCTGATGCTCAAGATGCTGACAAACATCCTACAGTGCATAGGTCAGCACCTACAACAGAGCATCACCTAGTCCAAAATGGCAACAGCACCAAGATTGAGAAACCTGGGTCTAAATTATGGAGATGTACAGGAGGGAGGTCAGCTGCCCAACAGATTCTGGGATGTCCCTTTACTGACATTACTCATGAAAAATCTCAGCAGCTTCTTTAAGTATTGTTATATGATCCTTCTCTGGGTCCTTATACTCAAGAAACTTGCATTCTACTTTGTAAAGTAAGACATACATGTACGAGAAGATAAGCACCAAATAAAACAGGGTACCTATTTAACTTACACATTCTAAGACTTCAAAGGAAAAGAGGGAATCTAAACATGAGGATTAAGTATACAGATTCTGGTTACTCTCTTTGAATTCCGACCCCAACTGTAATATTTTCTAATTAGCAGACTTAGAGCAAAATATCTGTCTTCTGAGAGCTTCCGCATTCTCATCTGTAAAATAAAGACCTAAAGTTTAGGGTATGTGTAGGAAAAAGTAAATTAACATCTGAAAAGTGCTTATAAGGATGTCTGGCATGTAATATTAGCTATGATGATGATGATGATGGCACCAAGAGATTAAGAGAAATTTTATGGAGAAGATGAGATTTGAGTTGAAATTATAGAATAGATAGACTTTAGACGGTTTATAAAAGAAAAAAAAAACTGGTATTTTGTAGGAGGAGAGCATCAGGCCATAAAGAATGAAATACACTACCCTCCTCACTCCATCTCTTTTCATTGCTTCCCTCAGGGCTACCTCCTTCTCTTCTCTCCAGAAGTTCTTATGTGGTCATTTCCAACCTGAACCAAGATGCTACATAGTGTGGCTCAAGTAGGGTAGGAGAGGGTAATGCAAAAATTAACATTTTTATGTCATAAAAAATTTTTTTCTGCATTTCATATGTCAATGTATTTCAGCTGCTAAAAATAAACTATTTTTGATGTTTATAAAGTATTGTTTAAATTGACAGGTATCAATTATGCAATATCTCATATGAATTAAAGGATTAAGCTAGTATAAAAAGTATTTCATTTTCCAAGTGCATTATACTTTTATGCCAGAAGCAAACAAACAGAAAAGCTGCACAGTTCTCAGTGTCATGGTGAGTTGCTTATGTCCCTCTCCCCTGTGTGGGTTTGAGTATATATTTTAGAAGGGGGCTAATTCATCTGTTAAACTAAAATACAGAATAAATCTGCCTGTGTCTCATTCAAACATCACAGAAACATCATAATACATCTTTATCTGGAAAAGAGAAAGAATTCTATACATATCCTAAATTGAGGCAGTATAATAAATAACAAAATGAAATACCAAGTGCATTCATCTACATATACAGGCAATTTTTAAAATAATTTAGTCTCAATAACAAATACTGTTTTTCTAGAAAATAAGTAAGACTGGAGAACATAAGCAATTTCTTCCAAGGTCATCCAGCACAATGTTTTTAAGGGTAGAATCAGAAATGCAACCTCAATTTGCAACAAGATTTTCAAACTTGTCGGTTCTATAAATCTTATGGATTGCTTTCAGGGTCAGGGACCAAAATCCCTGGTATAAGGTGGTAACACAGATAAATCATTGCCTGTCATAGCCACACTTTATTTTTTAGAATTTTTGCTTTCGAAAGTCTACACTCCCAGAGCATATTACTTTTTTCTTCTGTACAGTTTTCATTACCTATTACCCACATGAATGAAAAACTGAACAATCTTTAAAATCTTGTTAATACTTGACAACTTTAAGCATTTTCAAAATTTTTTTTGACAAAGAAAAACGTAGAATCTAAATAACAAAATCCCTGGAATGAACATAAAGCCAATAAATATCGTACAAATGGAAAGCTTTATGAGCCAAACAATTTTTTTTTACATCTTTATTGGAGTATAATTGCTTTAGAATGGTGTGTTAGTTTCAGCTTTATAACAAAGTGAATCAGTTATACATATACATATGTTCCCATATCTCCTCCCTCTTGCGTCTCCCTCCCTCCCACCCTCCTGAGCCAAATAATTTTGAATAGTGATTTAAGAGAGCACAGAAAGGAGAGCATTATACTATACATGTTTATATACCTATATGCATCTTTTATGTATTAACTTTGTGGGAATCTGCCGATATTTCCTCTTTTAGCTCTACAGAAGAGCTCAATCACAAGTGTCTTTCTACTTTAAATGGTCTCAGGATATTTTGAGAGAAAATTTTAAATTGCTTTCATGTTCTGCCAACATAGCTATAGTTGAGAAATAGAGTAGAAAATGCATATAAATTAGGTTATTTTGCAAATTGGTAACATCTTCAATATTATCTTCCTCTTTTTAATGGATTTAAATTAGAAACACTAGTGACTATGTTAGCATATTTTGTGCTCAGTGGGAGACACCACGGAAGGGATCTTTGGGTATATTTGGAGAGTGATAAACAGTTGAATATCATTAGCACCAAAATCAAAATAATATTACACTGAAAATATAGAGTTTTAAAGAAATGTCAACTGCATCTTAGAGAATTTTAAACAAACATATGGGGTAGTTGTAAACCATTCTAAAATGAAGAACTTATTGAAAAGTATGATTTTCATCTACTAACTTAAAGTTAAAAAAAATCTATTCCTCTCTGAATCATTCTCAAATGAGCTCTGTTCTGTGTTAGAAAAATATTGTCCTAGACATATTTATTTGCCAGGTCAAGAAATCTTTTGCTTATATTCATTCCTTTGCTTTCTTTTAGATGATTCTTTTTATATTTGAAAACTGGAATATGAACTGCTGGAGTCAAAGCATGTATGGTTACTCAAACAGAATTATTCTCCACTGGGATTTCATGACATGCACAAACAGGAATTTCACGGAATGTAAATGAGGCAAACACAGCTAAGGGGACTAGAGCTGGGAATAAAAAATCAGAAACAAGCTTCTCTCTTTCTCAAGCACCACATGATCTCCATGTCTGCTTCTCTTGGCAGGACTGTTGTATTTTTCTTTCTTTTTTTCCTACAGGTTAGTATTCTCTGTCTGAACATTACAGGCCTTAGCCATCCAGGCATGTAACCGATGTGTTTTATAAATTCAGCTTAGTGCTAACTGCCCAGCTGCCCTGAGTTCGGCTATACCACAGGTTCCGACTACCTAGGATGGAAAACATTAATCCAGATCAGCTCTTTGTCTTCCTCTGGTTAGTATCCCTAAACCTGATGCATTCAACTAAAGTGACCACAAATATGGTCATGAAGCAAAATCATTGATTCATCCAAGAAATATTTATATTTACTAGGTGATGAACACTGTGCCTAGTGAAGATAAAAAGGCAGTCTTTGATCCAATGAAATACAGTTTAGTGGAACAGTCTTTTTTTCAAATAATCACATTAATTAAAGCATAATTGCCTGAGAAAAACTCAAAAGGAAACTGAGTGTTCTGGGAGAAAAATCTGCATTTCTGTGAAAGTGCATGAAAAAAGAAATTCATTGATTTGGAAGGTCAGGGAAAGTTTTTCTGAGGAAGTGAAGTTAGAAATGTGTTTAGAATAATGAACAGGAGTTCGCCAAGTTAAGGAAGAAAGAGAAGGTGAGAACAGCATTCCTGAAAAAGAAAAACATGTGCAAAGGCCCTGTGGTAGAAGACAGAAGAGTGCACTCAACATATTGTGAGAAGGGCTCAGTAGCTGTTGAAGAGAGAAGAATGTGACTGGATTCAGTAGAGCCTGAAGTGGTAAGCAGGGGCCACTTCACTTGATCTTACTAATCTTTATTTGTCTTTATTCTTCATCCTTAGAACAATGGGAGACTTAGAAGAATTTTAAACACGTCGGTAACTTACTGAGATTTTTGTTTGAAAGATGTCCCTAATTGCAGTGAAGAGACTGTATGGAGGAAAAAGTAGATGTAAGACCAATTGGTAGGCAAGTTAATAGTGCAAATAAGAGATGATAGAAGTTTGGCTTAAAGACATGGTAGTAGGAATAAAGGAGTGTTTAGAATTGAGAGATATTAAAGAACAAAACGGATATGACAAGCCTTATCTTCCACCCTAGGAATGGGAGACCATGCTAGAAAAGGGGAAAGGGACAGAGCATGTAAACTTACTGATAGGTCTGTAGTACCCAAATAGCAAGGATTAAAGATGCCCATATTATAGGTTCAATTGTTTCCCCCCATAAAGGATGTGTTGAAGTCTTAACCCCCAATGCTTCAGGATGTGGCCTTATTTGGAAGTAAGGTCTTTACAGGGTAACCAAGTTAAAATGAGGTCACTAAGGTAGGTACTAACCCTGTATGACTGGTGTCCTTACAAAAGGGGAAATTTGAACACAGAGGCAGAATGCACAGAGGGAAGGTGACGTGAAGACACACGGGGAAGAAATGGCCATGTTACTGGTGTGTTACATCTACAAGCCAAGGACTGCCAAAAATTGTCAATAAACCACCAGAAGCTTTGAAGAGGCAAGAAACGACATTTTCCCTACAGGTTTCAAAGGGAACGTGGCCATGCTGAAATCCTGATTTTGTACTTCTATCCTCCAGAACTGTGAGATAATATATGTCTGTTGTTCTGAGCCACAGAGTTTGTGGCACTTTGTAACAGCAGCCCTAGGAAACTAATACAAGCTATAATCCTGGAAAGGATTTACCTGACCCCTATAAAGATTTACCTTATAAATTTGATATTATTGTTAGTGTTCTTAAAATGCCTGAAGCAATAATGACACATCAGATTTTATACTGTAGAATGTATAAATTTCATACCTTCAATGAGTCACTGATTTTACGCAACTACTTATGCCTTTATTTAAGATATCAGGTTATAGAAGGTCTAGTTTTCAGATATGTCACCATTTTTTTTATGTCATCATTTTTATTCAATAGTAAATGTGCTCATCTGAAATCAGCTTGAAAGACATGCAAAAGATGTTTAGGCCAAATAGAACTCACTAGACTTCTAGTTAAAGATGGTCTGGTAGGCAGAATTCTACAATAGTTCCCAAAATCTCTACTCCCTGATATACATCCCTATATAATCCTCTCTTCTCAATGGGACTTGTAAATATAACAGAATTTTACTCCTGTGACTAGGTTACATTATTGGGCAAATGTAAAAGGGATTTTGCAGATGTAATTAAGATCCCTATTTAGTGGATTTGAGTTCATGGAAAGAGAGACTGTCTTGAGTGGGCTCAGTTGATTTGGTGAGCATTAGAAAGGGGGTCCAGACCTTCCCTTGAAGGAGAGATCTGAAGTGTTTTTGTTTCTCCGAAAGTTCTTTTCACTCCTCCAACACATCCATGGGTAATGTCCATTAACGAGAATTCTAGATTATGAATTTATAACAATTTTCAGAAGTTATCTCCTGTTGCTTACAGCTCACCTTGTACCCCGTATCATATCATGACAGACACCCAATATTTTAACTTCCCATTTACCAAGGGCCCCAGAAGAATGTAATGGGAATAGTATGGAGCTTATCAAATGAGACCATAGACCAATTCCACTCACTCTTATGTGTCACTTTATTTCTTTATACTATTGCTAGTTATTACCTGCACTTTTGTGACATGAACTGGCTTATCCAAAACCACTGGAACTTCAGTCTTCTTGTCCCGGAAAAAATGTATAGCAATGAAAAGATGCTCAACATTGTATGTTATATAGCAACAATAAGAAAACTAAAACCTGATTAAAACATAGGCTGATGACCTTAATAGACACCTCACCAAAGGTATACAGATGGCAAATAAGCATATAGAAAGATGTTGTACCTCATATGTAATCAAGGAAATGTAAGTTAAAACAAAATGGCACACCACTACACACCTATTATAATGGCTAAAATCCAGAACACTGACAGCGCCAAATTCTGACAAGGATATGGAGCAACAAGAACTCTCATATACTTCTGGTAAGAATGCAAAAGGGTTCAGCCACTTTGGAAGACAGTTCAACTGCTTCTTACAAAACCAAACATACTCTTACCACACCATCCTGCAATTGTGTCCCTTGGCATTTACTAAAATGCCAAAACTACAAATTCTTATAGGGACTAGAAAGGTAAAATAGTGTGAGCAGATTAGGCATGAAGTAACAGGAAATAGTGAAGCCTGTGCTGTCACACTGTGTCTGTTCACCTAAAAGCACTTATGAATAATTTTGAAGATAATCCCACTGTCCTGACCAAACAAAACTCATCTGCTGGCCTGAATTTAGGTCTCTGGTTTGTAACAACTACTTTATATGTTTATACGTTAATTAAATGTCATGAGATTTTTAAGGGAAACCGGCAAAAAGAGTAAGTTACTATCAGGTAGTAGAGGAGTGAAAGACGTTTCATTCAATTTATAGGTGAGATTAATCTGGAGTGAAAATGGTATCCCCTAAACAGAACTGGATTTTTAAGTTAAACTAAAGTATGTAGAAGAAATTATACAGATGAAACTGTTTTTAAAATGAAGTGAAAATCTTGTCCTGGAAATTAGGAACAACTGGAATCAGGGTGGTTGGTGGGCAAAGAGTTTGGAGAGGACAAAGAATTCAACTTCTATTGGCTAAAACACAAATATAAAACAAAACTTTTAGCTGTTTTTCTGATATCCCAGTGGCTCTTACTCACAAACAAAAGAAAACAACTCTCTGCTCAAGGAAAGATATCACCTTCTATACTGCATTTTAGAAAAACACATAAACTAATACACTTAATAATATAAAGTGTAATTATAGTATGTGTTGCTGTATTATTCTTCTGCCGTTACATCCTGCATCACTTGATAGGAAAACCTGTCCTCACTGTCCTTACCTGATTCTGAAGGAACCACTTGAAATAATTTGAGATAGATAAAAACGCTGAACCTTAAAGAAAAATAAACTTTAAGTCCAGAAATGAAACAGAGAAAATTGGGAAATAGGTGCTAATATGAAGAAATGAAAAGTAGGGTCAGACAAGAAAAAATGCTTTATGGCTCAAACTCCAATTCAACATTAGTTCCATGTGGAAATAAACTATTTTGTAATTTGCTCAAGTCTACTTTTTTGACCTTATTAATATTTTTAAATACCTTCTTCATTTCCTGAGAATCACATTGTGGTGATTGCAGGAATGATTTTTCCAAGAAGCATCAAGGAACAACTAAGGACAAAAAAGCAATATTTCACCTTCCTTATCTATATCTACCATAATTACCTGGTTTTGCTGCAAAACATATTCATTCTCAAAATTCATAAACCCTTATTACTCCTTTAATTTTTGTATAACTGATATTCTGAGGAATTTCTCTAATTCACTCATTTCCTTTCACCAGTGCCTCTGAAATTTATAAAGAACAGAGAGGTGGAGAAATGACTGGACAGGTTTTACGCACCAAGACCCTTCACCACAGATGTGGTAGTGAGTCATTCTGGGTCACTTACTCTTAGAAATAGAGGTTTTTGTTTCAGCACAGGTCAAGGGATGTAACTGAACAGAGCCCTTCATGGTGAGGACTATCTCTGACTCCTCTTGACTATCTCTAGCTCCACGGGCCTACGTGACAAAGCCTTGAAAACCATCATTCTTCCTCCCTACAGGACAGTATGCCAGTCTTAACTCTGTTGCCTAAAGCTGATACGGGCTTGAGTTAGAGAGCAGGATAGTCACTACGCCCTGCAGCTTCTTATTCTAGCTCCTTTGCCTCTGTCCATGTTGGAGCCTAGTGTCAGGCCTCTGATTCGTCCTTTCTCTCATATTTGCTGAGAAAGTGTAGGTATGGATGTAAAGTCACTGATGTAAGATGACAAGAGAACATGTAGGAAGCTAGAGTGCAAATATCTCTATTCTGGCAGTGTGCTTGTTAGCTTTGTTATTGCTATGACTCTTGTCTTAAACTCTTGTGTCTATACTTGTCACTATAAACCTACTTGATTTCATGGATACTATTCTTCACTACTGTCAGTTTAAAATATCTGAAAAACCTTCAGAAATAGTATGCTCACTTGTGACTCAGCTCTTTTCTAGGTTCTGATAACTGTAGCTTGCTTTTGAACAATGAAATTGGCAAAAGTCCTAGTTGTTATTCTAACTTCCTGGTCTTCATAACCTAGACTTTCCTACTCTTGGTCATCACTGGAGTTAAACTGTTAAGGGTAAATATTGGGTTAGCCAAAAAGTTCGTTCAGGTTTTTCTGTAACATCTTACGGAAAACCCGAGTGAACTTTTTGGCCAACCCATATAATAGAAATTGAGAACACTTCTGGAGTCTGCAAAAGCTTTAGGGCATAAAGCCAAAGCTTTCTATTTTTTTATTCTAAATAAACAGGTTTAAGGTAATTCTCTCTAATTCTTTATTTCATTATGAATGTAACAGAAAAACCCAGTAACAAACTATTTTCCCCTGGAGGTGTATTTAATTTATGTAATAATGCATGTATTCATTCGTCCAGAGACTACGCTATGTAATGGTGACAAAGAATGAACTAAAAGAAATGGTTCTTGACCATAAGAAGACTCTTTGAGCTTAAAGACTGTGCTGCCTCACTCTCTCCTCCTCTCCCTCCCTCTCCTTCCTTTCCTTCTCCTTTGCAGGCAATTGTGCACGTGCTCTCTCTCTCTCTCTCTTAATATCCTCATGTAGCTACTTTGCTTCTTTATATAGTGTCTGGTCTCAAGAGTGAATCAAAAGAACATGTCCCAATGTATACATGCTTATCAAGTGCCTGTTTGCATTATGCCTTCTAATGTTAAAATTGGATAAATCCTAAATCGGTGTGGGAGAGAACTATATCAGGGCATGAATACCATCAGGCTTGAAAGAGTCACATCACCAAAAAAAAGAGTCTACCACAGCCTCTTTAAAAAGAAAAAACTTATCTATGTTTCTTGGAAGATCTTTATGCTGACACAACATAGTTTCATTAAAATTAGTAAATGTAAGAAATTAATCTTTTCAATTAATAGACAAAACACTGTCAAATGGAATTCCATATTTCAGTTCAACTGGACATTACTCTTTATCTAGATACAGTCATTTCTATGCATTAAATCTTTCTTTTACCCCGCCTACATTATGAATATATGTTTTTGGATAATGTTTTCTTCTTTCAGATAATTTACATTTTCTATATGTTGTTAGCTATTTTTATATTTTTATTTGCTAAATTGATAAATATTAGTGATGCAGCAAGCTAGCATATGTTGAAAAAGGTAAAGTATAGCTACGTTTGTGTCTGTTTCTTCTCAAAGAAAATATAACCAATATATTTGTGTCATAATTTTCCATACATTTCTACTACAACTTGTTGGGTTTTAATTTCTTATAAAGTTTCATAAAACTTTCCATGACACAATTTTATGCCTACAACATAGAAGCTCCTTTGAGCAGAGAAATGATCTACCTGAATGTCAAAATTGCTGTTCACAAGCTACACATCATTCTAAATTAATGCTATATCTAGCTGCAAGATAAAAATTTTAAAAAGACAAGTTTGAGACACATTTTAAGTGAGGCATGATAATGGTGTTGAGAAGCAATGCAATTTCATATCTGAGTAAAATAACATTTTTATAGCACACGGCTGTAAGGACAAATTCCAGCATAAGCTCACAAAGGAGTGAGAGAATTCCAAACGGTTTTAAAATATTACCTGACTTCTAATTATGATTGCAATAGGTTTATTTTTTGCCAGAAAATATATTCTTTGTTTCAAAGAAATCATTGGAAGTCTATTTTTTTAATTAAAGCTTTATGTTACTAAAAATGTACTAACTTATTAATTAGCGATACCATAACATGTGTCAAACTGTAATGGATAATCAGTAAATCATCTATAAAATAAATTTGTCATTGATTGAATTAATTGAATGGCTCTCTTCTCTATTATTTGCAGTGTCAAATTACCCTATGTGCTTTATTTTTCTCTCTTTTTTAAGGTAAACTGTTAAAACAAAAAGGATGGAAAAAGGTAAAATCTTAAGTGTACTTTGATGAATTTACACAAGGTAAACATACCCTTGTAAAAATCACCCACATCAAGAAACAGAATATTCGTAGAAACAAAAGGTTCATGCTCATTTCCCCACTCATTCATTACTGTATATTGATAAAGTTAAGCACTTTCCTAATTTCTATCACAACAGATTTGGTTTTGTCTACTGCAGAAAATCATGTGAAGAGAGTACATACAAGTACATAGAGTACTCTATGAATACATAGAGTACACAATAGAAACTATGTTGTTTCTATTGCGACTGACTTCTTTTACTCTAAATTACGTTTGTGATATTCATTCATGTAGTTGTATGTACTAGTAGTACATCTGTTTTCATTTCTATGTAGTCTTACATTCTATAAAAATACCCTGAGAGAGACAAATACTGTATGTTTTCACTTGTATGTGGAATCTAAAAGTTAAAACAAATGAACAACTATAACAAAACAGAAACAGACTCACAGATACAGAAAACAGATGTTTGGGTTTGTGACTACAAAATATCATTAATTTTGCTGTTGCCACAAAATGGATTGCAATTTTTCTTCCCTTTAAATTGTTTACCTTTCATTGGAATCAACAAATTTTGTGTAATATAACTCTTTATATTAATATATAATATATAATATATTAAATATTAATATATAATTATTATATATTAATATAATTAATATATATTAATATAATGCATATTATACATTACTTAGTAAAATTTCAAAACAAGGATTTTAGTAATATTCAATATTAAGTTCAAATAATCTACAAATGCCAAATCATAGAACCAACAAACCTTCCCTTTTTTCTGAGCTTCTTCAAAACTTCATAACCTGAAAAAGCGATAAGAATCACAACAGAAGCTATGGGGAAGCTTAGCTATCTACTAGAAATGAAAAATAAACATCCTGAGCAACATTCTTTCACAGGTTATTCCAAATAGAGTCTAGAAAAAGACAAGTCTCTTTGTTTTACATCATTAATAAAATTCTATTTTTCAAATAGATCTTTTTTTAGAGCAGTTTTAGATTCACAGGGAAATTGAGAAGGCACAGAGATTTTCCATTTTTCTCCCTGTCCCACAAATGCACAGCTTCACCCCACATCAACACCCCCCACCACAGCGGTACATTTTTTACAACTGATAAATCCATATTGATAAATCCTTATCACCCACCCAAAGCCCATTGTTTAAATTAGGGTACTCTTTGGTGTTGTATATTCCATGTCTTTGGACAAATGTATAATGATGTGTACCCACATTTATAGTGTCATGCAGAATAGTTTTATGGCTCTAAAAAAATCCTCTGTGCACCATTTATTCACTCCTCCTTCCCCTAACTCCTGGCAACTTTTTATTATCTCCACAGTTGTGTCTTTTCCAGAATGTCATAGAGTTAGAATCATATAGTATGTGGCCTTTTCAGTTTGGCTTCTGTCACTAATAATATACATTTTAAGTTTACTCCATGTCTTTTCATGGGTTGATAACTCATTTTTTTTTTTTAGCACTGGATAATACTCCTTGGTCTGAATGTATCATAGTTTGTGTATTCACCTTCTAAAGGACATCTTGGTTACTTTTAAGTTTTGTCAATCATGAATAAGCTACTATAAACCTCTGGGTGCTGGTTATTGTGTTGATATAACTTTTCAACTCCTTTAAGTAAATACCAAGGAGTGTGATCACTGGATTGTACGATAAGACAATGTTAACTTTTATAAGAAGTTCCTACCTGTCTTTGAAAGTGTCTGTGCCATTTTGCATTCCCGTTAACAAGGGAGAGGTCCTTTTACTCCACTTCTTCATCAGCATTTGGTGTTGTCAGGGGTCCAGATTTTCGCCATTCTAACAGCTGTGTAGTAGTATCTCATTGTTGTTTTAATTTGCATTTCCCTGATGACATATGAGGTGGAACGTTTTTTCATAGGCTTATTTGCCATCTGTATATCATCTTTGGTGAGATCTCTGTTAAGGTCTTTGGCCCATTTTTTAATCCAGTTGTTCATTTTCATATGGTTGAGTTTCAAGAGTTCTCTGTATATTTTGGACAATAGTCCTTTATCAGATATGTCTTTTGCAAATACTTTCTCCAATTCTGTTGGAGTCTGTTTGTTTGCCATTACTACTAAATTTCTATGTTGTTTTGTAAGGATTTCCCAGTACAGTAAAGCAGGATTAAAAAAATAAGACTTTTAGGGGCTTCCCTGGTGGCGCAGTGGTTGAGAGTCCGCCTGCCGATGCAGGGGACACGGGTTCGTGCCCTGGTCCGAGAAGATCCCACATGCCGCGGAGCGGCTGGGCCCGTGAGCCATGACCGCTGAGCCTGCGCGTCCGGAGCCTGTGCTCCGCAACGGGAGAGACCACAACAGTGAGAGGCCCGCGTACCGCAAAAAATAAATAAATAAATAAATAAGACTTTTAAATATTGGAAAAGAATAAGTAATCATTATAGTTGGTATTTTATACAACAGTCTACAGAGAAACACAAGATACTAGTTGAAAAATTATTAGATATTACAAGATATTTCAATTTATATAACCCACTAGTTTTTTTATTCATCAGTACCGAAAGAAGAATGTAAAGAATAAGAGGACAGCAGGGAAGGAGGAGGAGGATGTTTACAAACACAATACAAGCCTATAAAAGATTTGGTAATAACCTGTTTTGAAATGTCCAAACCCAGGGTGAGGAACAATTCATAATGAAGAACATATTAGAAGGCTGACTAATAGAAATATATGCCAGATTAATGCATTGAAGCATTTAACATAATAAATGTTTCTTTTCACATTTAAATTTTTTTCTCAAATATTTCAAACAAGGCCTTTGAAGTAAACTTCTAACTCTAAAAGAGTATCTGGAAGAGAAAATGTACAGGGAGGAATAAGGAAACATTTTTCAAAGACTAGTGAAGTTCTTAATTTACCAAGTCTCAAGGTTAATGAAAGGCACAGGTCTTCAAAAGGAAAGACCCTGCAAAGTGCTAACCAAATAAAAAGAAAAGACTCTCACTTAGATATCAAAATATGCTAACAGCAATGTTAAATAAAGCCATATGATATTGGTGCTAAAAGCAGATAACAAAAAATTTAAAAGAATGAAGTAACCATAGCAGAATTAAGATATACGTTTTATATATACATGCTTGCGCACATGCATACACACAAATATACACATACCTATACAGATAGAGAGGTTTAGTATAGGAGCAGTGTAGTATTTCAGATAACATACAAATGTTCAGAAACTGGCCTTGGGAAAATTACTATACATATGGAGAAGTACTGAGTTAAATATCTAATTCATACCACACACAAAAACACATTTCAGTTGGTTAAGAATCAAAATGTATAACACAAAATTGTAAAAGTACTAAATGGCATTAAAGGAAGAAAATGTAGGATAAAACTATAATAATCTGGAGTTAGATAAAATGTTCTAAAAATATATGAAACCAAAAATTACAAAGGAAAGTTTACTTAATCATATTAAAAAATCTCTGCAGCAAAAGACACAATAAAAGGGTTAAAAAATAAACAAGAAAAATATAAAATTATTCTAAAATCTCTAACAAAATTAAATATGAGACACTTTGGCAATGTAAATAAATAATCAAAAGAAGAAAAATACAAATGCCAAATTAACATGCATGAACACATTTGGCCTCACTAGTAACAAGGAAATGTAAATTAAAGCCACAATGAGATAACACCTCACTCCTGTTACATTGGCAATAATTATAAAACATTGTAATATTCCCTGATGGCAAGTATGTGGTGAAATCATCATTCTGTACACATTAATGTTGAGAGACTAAATTAATACAATTATTTGGAGAAGTTAGCAGTTTCCCTCAACAATTAAAAAATACACTCAGCCAGTTCTAGTTCACGATGGTGAATAGCCCTTATGCTTCCCTCCCTTTATTGCTAAAAAGTCACTGTTATCAAAAGAGGGAAATGTCTTAAAAAGGGATAAATTTACTAAGGCACTGAAATAATAAAAGATACTTCAACAAATCAAATATGAACTGTAGGTGGGAAAAATGTATTAAAAGTATTAGTGGGAACTTCCCTGGTGGTGCAGTGGTTAAGAAACCACCTGCCAATGTAGGGGACATGGGTTTGAGCCCTGGTCCGGGAGGATCCCACATGCCGCTGAGCAACTAAGCCCGTGCACCACAACTACAGAGCCTGTGCTCTAGAGCCCGCGAGCCACAACTACTGAGCCCGCCTGCTGCAACTACTGAAGCCCGTGAGCCTCGGGCCTCTGCTCCACAACAAGAGAAGCCGCCGCAATGAGAAGCCTGCACACTGCAGCGAAAGTAGCCCCTGCTCTCTGCAACTAGAGAAAGCCTGCAGCAACAACGAAAACCCAATGCAGCCAAAAGTAAATTAAAAAAAAAAAAAGTGTTAGTGGAACAAAACTGATCCTTAACTCAAAGCTTAAGAGGATGGAGCATGTAACATGCAAAGGGAAAAGCAGAAGCAGCAGCAGTACCCCCTACCTGGGGTATGAGGGGACTGGCCACTAAAGTAATTTGATTGGTGAACTGGCTATAGAATCAATGTGGAATTTACCCCTCACTGGCCTTCAACACACAGTTACTACTCAGAGTCCTGTACTTCCACTATTAGCATTCACCCTCTGGTTGAAGTCAGAGAAATAACTTCTAAAGAAATGAAGCCACATGTCAGGAGTGGAAGTGGGGGTGGGTGGAGGCTGGCATCACAGAGTCAGGGTTGACGTCCCATCCAAACTTGACATTTGGGGCTGAAAGCCCATCCTCTCTGATTTCCTGCAGTTTGCTCAAGTAACGTATAACCTGTCAAAAGATAAGCAGACACACACACGGAAAGCTCCTCTTTCAAAAATGATGCAGGTGATTGTATAGAAAATCAATTCTTAATTGTTAATTAATTAAGTCTAACATTCATAAATATGATCTGGCATCACCAAGCAGTGGAGGAAAACCAACAGCAAAAGTGTAAATTATCAATGTAAACAATAGAAAAATTGTCCCAGGAATAAACATTAAAAATTTACTGAAAAGAAGGAAATAAGAACAACAAAAATCTAATTAGAATTCTCAGAAAGATTTTTAAATACTGCAATCAAAGTAGAAATCAGGGTAATATGAAAAGGAGGCAATGAGAGGAAAAGAAAGAAGGCAAAGATGTGTGCTAGCCCTATTACAGGCTCAGAATAGGTCTGTAATTCTCAAATGAGCCTGTTGGGCACTCTTTCCGGTCTGTTTTCCACCCCATTAATGTCAGGCTTGGCCTTCTTTTGTGACTTGCTTTGGGCAATAAAATCCAAGCAGACTGATAAATACCACATCTAAGAAGAAACTTTAAGAGATATTGCATGACTCCACCATTGTTCTTCTCATACCACCAAGAAAATAGCGGGTACCAGATAACTGTATTTTCATCCTAGGTCTCAAAGAGAAGAAGATACTTGGAGCAGGGCCACAGCCAAAACTTAACACTGGCCCAAAACAACTGTTAGAATAAGCCACTAATATTTTAGAGTCATTAGTTACTACAATATTATGTAGAGAAAGTTTGCCAACATAAAAATCTAAAGAAGATTGAGAGAAAAGGCCAAGCAAAAATCACCCAAAAAGTAGAGCCAGAAGATGAAGAGAGAAAATGCATGAGAAGAAAAGCTGGCTGAAGATCAGTTCAGAAAGCCAACATCACCTAATGGGGCACCAGAGCAAGGCATCAAAGAAAGTAAAGGGGTGGGGAATGATGGCAGAAAGAACATTTGCTAAGGCTAGAGAAAGATACAAGTTTTCAGATAATAAAAATCACAAAGTTGGGCTTCCCTGGTGGCGCAGTGGTTGAGAGTCCGCCTGCCGATGCAGGGGACACGGGTTCGTGCCCCGGTCCGGGAAGATCCCACATGCCGCAGAGTGGCTGGGCCTGTGAGCCATGGCCGCTGAGCCTGCGCGTCCGGAGCCTGTGCTCCGCAACAGGAGAGGCCACAACAGTGAGAGGCCCGCGTACCGCAAAAAAAAAAAAAAAATCACAAAGTAGCAAGTAGGATTTTTTTAAAGTACTCATTTTCATAAAATTTCAAAGAAAAATTGAGGAGCATAAAATCTTACAGATAAGAAAAACCAGAATAATTAGAGAGCAAAAATAAGATTGAAAAGAGCTTTTTAATATTAGATGCTGGAAATTAATGAGCAAAGTCTTTAAGTTTCTAGGAAAACTATTTTAACACAGAATTCCATGCCGAAGCACACAACAACAAAACTTGGGGAAATAATTCAGGAAAAATAAAGTGACACATGGGATCCTTGATATAGTGGACCTAAATCTGAGAGTATAATAGAATTTGTAGTATGACAGTTGTAAAGTAGGCCTAGAAATAATTCTGTATATGCTAAATCATTTAACAAATAAGTTGACTAAATATCTGAAAGCTATTAATGGTATGAGGATAATACTGTTTGTTTGTTTTTTACTTGCCATCTGTCAACAAGAAAGGGAAGATAATTAGAAGCACCAGAGAAAAACCATTGTGCAAGAAAAGCGTGGTCAAAATACAAGAGTTAAAATTGTATGGTTTGAAAATAGTATTGGAATATATGAAAAAATTCATTCATTTTGATACTTAAAACAGCTCTGGCATGAGATTAGTTACTACATCATGTTTTGTTCTCTATGAATCCATTGAAACTACCTTGTTCTAAAGTGAATATTTATACAAATGTATTAAAACTGTCCCTTGCCTTTATGTATTTTCATTTTTAAAGTTATAATCCAGACAAAACAAAATTTTAAAATAATTATATAACACTTCTACACCCATTATTTATTAAGAAACATTTCTGATGTGATTTAGATCTCCTATGTACATGCTTTTTCAAGTTCCTTCCTCTTTGATATATTCTCAGGAGGAATCAATACCATTATTTAGTGTTTATCATTTTTACATGCTTTTACAGTGTATCACAAGTGTATCATAAGGTTAAGCAAATATTAAACTTCATATAAGTTATTCTATGCCATAATATCAATGTATAAGCTATTTTTTTATTCTGTATTGTTTTGAGAGTTATGTATTTGATACTTGTAACTTAGACTCATTCATTTTAATAGCTGCATAGTGTTTCTGGTATTGAGACCAAAAATCCTCTATTTTCCTGTGAAGAGATATATATATTTCCAAATTTTAGTCTTATTACAATGAACATTCATGATTATTCCTTGTGTACATTGTAAAAATTCCTATATGACAGTGGTGTTCAATTCAGTCAAATTCATCACCCCACTTTTCATAGCAACCCTTTTGTCACATGCCATTTACTCTCTCTTAAAAGTATTCATAGATAATATACCTATGTATTATCTATTAAAAAATGGCTATATAAAACAAAAAATAAAGTAATTTAAAATAAACAATATGTATTTTGATAGGTAAGTACTCAGGGACAGCTGCACTTGAAGTCATAATGAAGTAGGGAGATTTACTTGCCCCCATATATGGAATCATTCTGAAAGCAACATGATGTTGGAAATAGATATTGTTTTATGTTATAAATAGACATTGATACAGGAAGATTGTATCGGTGACTTAAATACTATGAGCTGTTCTATTGGGGGTAGTTTCCAAATGGTGAACAACACATGGTAAATTTCCAGACAAAAGAAAATTTACTCCCAGAAAATTCAGTATATATGCTTCATTTTTTAATATAAAATGATGTTATATGCTAAGCTCAGGTTATTTAAAACAGATATTTCACTTAGGCAAGTGCCCAGGAAGACATTTGAAAGAAAATATAGCTGTGGATAAAACAATTCTTTGTTGTATGGGATTGTCCTGTGTATTCCCTAATATTTGGCTTTTGTGGACCTGCCCACTACCCACAAGCAGCATCCTCCAATAGTTGTGGTAACTATCAATACCCCATACATTTCCAAAACACTTACTAGCGTTGAGAACTACTCAGATACTGTCTTAGGAGAACTTCTAAGGATACACAGGAATTGCTATGTATTTAGAAATGAATTGCTACATCATAGGCATATACACCTTCAATTTACCAAGTAACCCTTACTATTTCTCCAGAAAAGTTATCCTAATTTACACATCAACAACCAGTACACATGAGTATCCATTGCTCCACATCTTCATGCACATTTTTTTTTTTTTTTTTGCGGTACGCGGGCCTCTCACTGTTGTGGCCTCTCCCGTTGCGGAGCACAGGCTCCGGACGCGCAGGCTCAGCGGCCATGGCTCACTGGCCCAGCCTCTCCGCGGCATGTGGGATCTTCCCGGACCGGGGCACAAACCCGTGTCCCCTGCATCGGCAGGCGGACTCTCAACCACTGCGCCACCAGGGAAGCCCTTCATGCACATTTAATGTGGGTAAAATTTTTCATTTTTGTCATTGTGAAGTATGTGAAACAATATATTTTTAAACTTATTACTTCCATTATTGGTCATGTTGAGCATTTATCTTATATTTATCAGCCATGGAAGTTTTCCCTTCTTTGAACATTAAAGCAATTTATAATAGTGAAAATTTGTTAACAACCTAGAAGTTTACCAATAGAGAAAAAATTAAATAAATTATAACTATTATAAAATAGTATGCAATTGCTAAAAAGAATGAGATAGAACTATCTGTACTGGCATGAACAAATTGATTAGACATAATGACGCTAGGAAATAAAGACCTAGAATATTATGGAGCATATGAACTCATTTGGGTACACATACCTATACCTATACCTACACCTATACCTACACCTATACCTATACATATAACTATACAAATGTTAGTAAAAGTCTCAGAGGGACATATTCCAAATGTAAGCAGTATTGTCCATTGGCAAGAGAAATACAATTGGATAGAGCAAAATGGCCTTTCAATCTTTTCTCTGTACCAGCGGTCCCCAACCTTTTTGGCATCAGGGACCGGTTTCGTGGAAGACAAGTTTCCTACGGCGGCGGGGGTGGGGTGTGGGGGATGAATGGCTCAGACGGTAATGCGAGCGATGCGGAGCCCAGATGAAGCTTTGCTCGCTCGCTGCTCACCTCCTGCTGTGCGGCCAGGTTCTTAACAGGCCGCCCACCGGTACCAGTCCACTGCCCGGGGGTTGGGGACACCAGCTGTATACCATTTTATTTGAAATTTTATGTAGATGATATAATTATTACATTTAATATTTAAATAATAAGTAATTAGAATAAAAGGAGATAAACAGTTTTGTTAGGGTAGCAGCAGGGTAAGAGAAGGGAAAACTTCAGTTTTTCTTTTTAGTTGCTATATATTTCACATTCTTATATACATAAATGCTAGAAATTAATTCTAAGTTGACCATGTTGCTGAATGGTAGACAACAGGATAAGGAATAGATGTGAGGAAGCCCTCCCTAGTGGGTACTAGTTCAAGTCACATTTCTCAGTAACAGAGACTCAAATATAAAAACATGATGGTAAAACACAAACACCCAGGTAAGCTTTCATAACATAATAAAAATATTCTCAACATTTCCTGTTAGAATTTCTCTCATTTATCCAAGTAAAATTATTGATCTGCTCAATGTTCTTGGATACTGCTACTATATTTGTATATCTTGTCTTCCATATTCCAGAAGATATGTTTACATACTAAATATGTATCTTCAATGATAGAAACATAAAAAAAAAAAAGAATTAGCATAGTTTCATCATTTACTTCCATAATCGTTGCTATCATGTTGCTGGCATCCGTCTTAATTGAAACTGTCTCCAAGCCTTGCTTGAACAACCCAGTAGGAGGAGTGCTATTTAATGAGATTTCCTGATCAGCTTAACTAAAATAGGCAATACGTAATTTGTATTTCTGAATAGGAGTTTGTGGATAAGACAATTTATGAAAATAAAATGCTGTAGCTCTTCTAACCACTCAAAAGGAAACTTGCTCCATTTCCCTCCCCCCATTCCCTGCTCCCTGGAAAGTAAACATTATCTGAAAAGCTGACCTTTTTCTAACTTAAAACTTAGCTAAACACTCTAGCCAATTCTGTGTCAACATTCCCCTCATAACATTTTCAGGAAGAATTCCACTTCAATCCTTACCAGTGTTTTTGAATAATATGATGTAGGAGTCAGCTGATGGCTACAGCCCTATGCTTCAGCCAACATTCATATTGTACAAATATTATGATTTTAGAATTTATAATCTACCCACTCCACTCATCATTTAAAGCAGAAAGATTTCTGTGGAAAGAAGAGAAATTGAGTACATATGGTAATCTTAGGTTTTTTAGCATTCACTAATATGGGCCAAAGTTATATTTGTACTTTATCAGAAAGTAATTGTATTTCATCACAGTGGGAAAGCTGAGAAAAAAATGTTTTTCTTCATGGCAAAGCCCATTATTATAAAGCAACAAAACCGTACTATAGAGAATTATTAGAAAGCAGATGTGAATGCACACCCACATTTATTTCTTTGTCTATAAGATTATCATTTTCTGCTCGAACTGAGATGTCAAATAGAAAATATTTTCATTAAAACAGAGTGAGTCTTGTAGGCATTTCTCTCCTAATAGGATCTGCTACCTTTATTTTATAATTTTCTTAATGAACTCATCTTTCTTAACCAGGAATCTTAAACAAATAAGTTGATTTAAACTCAAGATACACAGACAATTGATTTGTTCCACAGGGAATGACTATGCACTAATTGATAGAGATTCAGATGGCTGTCAATGCCATGTACAAGCAATTTCCGTTAATGTGGCCAGGGATGCAATATGATTATATAAAGACCCACTACCTTTTAAATTTAACTGAAAGAATGAGAGAATAAAGGGAATATTCTGTTGGGTTGTTTAGCAATAATGCTTTCATTATTTTATGACAGGTCCAGGGGGTTCATCACCTCTTGAAACAATCTGAGTTCAGCTGACACAGAGTAGGTATTGCCAGTGTCCAATATCCTGAAGAAGTTGTTTTAACTACTTAGGTTACTGAAATATTATTTAGGGCAATGTATCATTAATTTAGTTGGGAAACAAATAATAACCCCACATTCATCAATTCCTGCCATACCAGCAATCCACATGTAATGTAATATAACTCTGAAGTTAGAATGATGGAAAGGGTTAGAGAGTAACAATGGCTTTTGCAGTGATTCAAGCAAAATGTAACAAGATAACAGCATGGAAAATCAGAAAGGAATAGAGGATGGTTCAGAAGGAGAATAAGCAGATTTGCGTAGCTTGATTTGGGAAATGCAAGAAGAATAATTTATTAATGATACCCTAATATAAGTTGTTACATCATAATCAGTCCAAAGTAATGTTGTACTATCTATGTAGCATGAGATTTGTCTTAAATAACGGTTGGAATTGCTGAGAAAGTCCCCAGGCCTTAAATCACAATGGAAACAGCCAAGGATTCAGAATATGATGACTGGTGTATTCTTCAAGTTGTTTAGAATTCTTCACCAAAACAGACACATGATTTTTCTGTATTTGGAACAGTAGAAAGGCATTTCATTTTGACATCCTTGTAAGTCATCTTCTGAACTTTATCCTAATGACCTTTGAGTTTGTTTTATAAGATAAAGATCTCTATTTTTAAAGTTCATTTTGAAATGAAATACTAAAAACTTGACATCTTAAAAGTGACTTGCCAATATTAATTACAGAACCAGATCTATATTTAGATTTTTGGAAGACAACTCATAATTTCACAATTCCTGGGTAGTTATTTTCCAATAGATCTTCAAGTCTATGGTTTCTTTCCTTAATCTTGTTATATGGTCCTTTTATTTCCCCTTTCATCTGAATTTTCTGTTACCTCTCTTATACTACCCAATTCTCCCCAACATGAAGGCCAAGTTTATTAAGAACTTACGTATGAATTAAAAGGTACTGGTTTAAAACAACACTCTGTGGTCCCCAGTGCAAAAACAAAAGGTGAAATTGTGAGGCTATTACATATTAGGGCCAGGAAATCCAGAATTTTCTGAATATTGTTCTTCACACTGCAGTCATACCTCCCCATTTGGTCTTCAATCAAACACATATTATTTTTCAGAAGTTGCAACTGCTATCAAATGAGAGGCAAAAGGACCCCAGGCTGGAGTCATATAACTCAACCCACAGAATATTTGTGAACCGCACTGTATTATGCACCTGTGTCCTAAAATGGTTTAGGCCTAATAGTTTCAAGCTCAAAAAGGCCATGAAGATGGCTCAATCTTTCAAAGATGAACATTCACCCAGTATTGGTGGCACGGAACCAGAGCTACAGAGCAAAGGAAGACAGGTTGGCACGTGGTGCCAATATTACCACCACTGCCTAACTCCAAGTAGGACAGCGGGGTGAGATTGTGAGAGCTTTCAACCTCTTTCCTGCAGAGACAATCCCTAGCCCTTATTACTCCATCCTGTAGAAGGCAGAAAAGGAAGAGAAGCCACACCCATGCACCCTGCCCTTTAATGCATAGTGATTCCACCCATTACAGATGTGGACCAAACGGTGTCCTATAATATAACCAAACAGAGCAGCACCCTTCCTACTCTGTGAGAAAACAGGATGCCCGGGGGAGGATGAGTAAAGGCACTGCAGACGCAGATCTTCTGACACTACATCCCTACTGTCTTTGTTGCTTCTCACCCAAACTAGCTCCTACATCTCATTTAATTATCTGTTGAAAACATTACCATTTTTACTAAACTCATTTAAATGAGTTGTGGGAATAAGAAGGAAATCTGCAAGAAGATACTGTGGAGTTGAATGTGTCAATTATGTTAATATTATAGCCCTGAGAGAGTGAAAAGATTACTTTTTAAAATTTTTTCTTTTTTTTTTTTTGCAGTACACAGGCCTCTCACTGCTGTGGCCTCTCCCGTTGTGGAGCACAGGCTCCAGACGCGCAGGCTCAGCGGCCATGGCTCACTGGCCCAGCCGCTCGGCGGCATGTGTGATCCTCCCGGACCGGGGCACGAACCCGTGTCCCCCGCATCGGCAGGCGGACTCTCAACCACTGCGCCACCAGGGAAGACCAGAGATTACTTTTTATTCTGTCCCTTCCTCAATTTTTACATTGTTTGAATCAAGGTCCTCCTTTAGGGAGAAATAGTTTAAAACAAATGGCTTTATATTTACCTAATTATTTTTCTTCCTTCCAAAAGATGTGCTTCATTATGCATATGTTATGTCTAAATTTACTGTAGATAAATTTATCTTGCTTTTTGATAGAAATCTAATTGTCCCCTCTGATATATAAGATGGAAAGAATTAAGAACCTTTGAAACACCTATCAGAAACTGAATATTTCAGAAGTAGGACTTAATTGGTGGTGGTAAACCACAACTGTTAAAAAGGAAATTATATTGCCTATGAAGACAGCTCTGCTTGTTCTTTTTTTTCTGTTTATTATCAGTTGTGGATTATTCTGGTGACCAGATGGGGTAAATCTGAGAGAAGTTAGAGAAGATATTTTGCTATTGGAGTCTGCAAGTTATTTCTAAGGGTTTCCTTCTTTCACACCTATTTAAGTAAGATGAATCTTACATCAGTATTTACTTTCAGTTCCATGATGTTGACAAAATCTCCTGATATCCAATGGCACAATAGCAGTGACAAAATTTTCTTTAAAGAAACATCTGGGGAAAAGATAAGACTTCTCTTTCAAAACACTTTTAACGGCAACACCACCACTAACAAAGCAAAGCAAAACCTAATATCTATTTTATGAAAGGAGTATGTGTTAACCCCACTAAAGTTTTCAATACAGTAGAATAAGGATCACACATTTAACATTTCACTTTATACACCTAGAATAAACCCAGTTTTTATGGGTATCATTTTGTTACTGGGGAATATTTTAGGTATATTGGGGCTTTACATGGGCATGTTTTGTTAGTAAAAGAAAATACTAATGTATAAGACTCAATGAAGATAGATTACACATTTTATTCTTCTTCCCAAACCATTGCTCATGTATTTCTCTCTCCGTTTAGTCTATTTACCAGCTGTAAAAACTAGAACTCTTGGGAAATATGTCTACCTATTTTATAAAATCCTTAGAACAATAAATGTTTTACTGAAGCACAGAAATGCTATTTATATCATAAAATATATCAAATAAAACTACTCTTATTCTTTTTTAGCTCATCAACACAATTATGTGATGCAAAAGTCCCAAATCTAAGAAAGTTGAAAACAGACTATAATTGGTTTTGTTAATTTGTGACCAATGTTCTCACTCAAGAGCTTCATAATCTCAATTTTGTCATGAAAAGCACAAGATAGCAATGTCTACTTGGTAAGTTAATACATCCCTGCCTTATAAAATCTAACAATTTTACTTCCACTTTATTTCAAATCCCTACAAAGAGGATGAAGTTAATTACCTTTGCTGATCCCGCATGATTTCAGCACTTTATTTTCTTTGAGGTATTGTTATAAAATCTCTGAAGAGAGACTATGTTGTGTATTTTTTAGTAATAAACACAATGAAAATTGTATTAGTTCTTAAGCCATACTCCCTTAATCCATTTCTCTGTTTTAAAAAATGAAAGAATAAACTCTTCTATCCACAAAAGGATAAGGTCTAATAAACTTACAGATTTACCTATTTTGACAGAACATTTTGAAAAAAAAAATATGGGTTTCATTGCAAAGTGATAAAATAACAAACATCTTCAATTATTCTGCTATAGGTACTATTATCTACTCAGTGTTCCAGCTTTGAATTACCTGGGTTGATTTTTTTCTGTGTTCATTCTATAACCTTTTAAATTATGTATTTAAAAAACATCCTTAGCCAGATAAAAGTAGTTCAAATTAGTAGTTCCCAACTGAGTTATTTCTGGATAACATTTTATGTTTATTTAATTTATTTATTTACTTTTTAAATTGAAGTATAGTTGATTTTCCTAATTGAAATTAAGCCAGGAGATATTCTTTACAGAAAAAGAAAAGTTCTGTCTTAAGTCTTAGGACATATTCCTGACAGAAAAAAAAAAAAAAAAAGCACAAAGGTATGATTCTTTTTTTCTTTATATACTGGAGTAAAGTTGATTTACAATGTTGTGTTAGTTTCAGGTGTACAGCAAATTGATTCAGTTATACATATACATATATCTATTCTTTTTCCGATTCTTTTCCCATATAGGTTATGATTCTTGGCATGATTCTTAGTGAAAAACTATCCACTAAGCGAAAATATACTATTGCTCTTTTCACACATTTCCACCAGACAAAACTCTTCTCATTTGATTGGGACAGCTGGAGATTTCGAGTACACCCTCTAAAATGGGTATGATAGATTACCTTTTCAATACCTGTTCCTACATTGGTGTACAGATGCTAGAAAGCTAAACAAATTAGGTGTACTTCTTGGAAACTTAAGCTGAATGATTTGGGTAGGAAAAGAAGGTATTGTATACACGACATTCATTCTGTTGACATAGAACTGGAATAAATATGCATGGCAGACTTCTGATCCAGAAATCAAAGTTAAGTTGGTACAATGCAGTGAGCAGCAGTTGGACAGCAGCTATTTTTCTCAATTTTGTGAGTGTGGTAGAAGTCGCAGCTCCTTTGCTGAGCGATTCTGTAGTGTTTTCTGGGAATCGGTATTGGAGGCTAAACTTAGAGCCTCTACTCCAGCCATTCAAAAAAGTTTGTACCAGCATTCACTTGTACTAAATAACATTGTGCTTAATACTGAATAAATATTTTCGGTTATGAATTGAAATATGAGTTGAAATAGATTTAGAATAGATGAGAATGGGCAAGGAACTGGAGTTGGCAGAATTTGATGCCTCTATTAGGAGAGTGTCCTGAGCCCAGAACTCATTGTTCCCTGTAGTATTATGTGGTTCTCTCCTCCGTTTGAGAAATCCAACTTCTAAAAATATTTGGGACATATATACATGGGATATATATTTGAAGTATATATTTGGGACATATATATAGTGTATATGAAAATATTGGGGATATGTATGATGTATTGGTTTTATTTTATTATTATTGCTAAAATAACAGAGAAAGATCAAGTTATCTCAAAATTTTTGAAAAAATTCAATACCCACTTATGTTGCAGACTGTGTGCAAACTAGAAATATGAGGGAAATTTTTAATAAAAGGCATTTGAGAAAATCCACAAATCTTATGTTTAAGTTTTCACCATACATAATGGGAAAAACTTGAATATTTTCCATTTAAATTCAGGAAGAAGGTAGAGATGTCCCATTTCATCATGCCCTGTCAAGAGCATACTGACATTTGAAGTGCACTAAAAACAATTAAAAGAAATAAAAGGCATGGATATCAAAAGCAGAAGTAAAATTCTATTTGCAGATGATATAATTATTTACATAGAAAATTTTAAAAAATACCCAAGAAAAAGACTAAATCTGAAAATCAATTTACCAAGGACACAGGATAAAAAATCAACATACAAAGCCATATGTATCTCTATTTTCTAGCCCCAAAGAATTGGAAACAAAATGTCAACAATTACTGTAGAGTAATATTAGAAATAAAATACTTAATAAGAAGGTTAACAAAAGATGTAGAAAACTCTACTTTAAAACTAAAAAACATTGCTGAGAGAAGTAAAAGACCTAAATAAATAGAGAAATATGCCATGTTGATGGATTAGACGCCTTAATATTATTAAGATGTCAAGCCAATCTATATGCTTAATGTAATCTCAAACAAAATTCCAATTCCTTTTTCTTTTCATTGACATATTGACAAAAGTTACATAGAAATGCCAAAAACATAAAATAATTTAGGAATGCAATTGAAACTGACTTCTCATAGACTTACAGTAATCAAGAGTGTAGTATCAAAATATGAAGAGACAAATAGATCGATAGTACAGAATAGAGTCCACAAATAGACTCACACACAAAAAGTCAATTGATTTTCAACAAAAGTCCTAAGACAACTTGATAAGGAAAAGAATGTTATTTCAACATATGATGCTACAATAATTGCATAGATGCATGAAAAATATGAACCTTGAACCCTAACGCTCAACGTAAAACAACTCTAAAGTTTTACAAGAAAATGTAGGAGAAAGTCTTCACGAGCTTGGGGATAAGAAAGATTTCTCAGAAAGGACACATGAAAATTAGCCATAAAAGAAAAAATTGATAAGTTGGACTTCATTAAAATTTAAAGCATCTGTTTACCATTAAGAAAAAAATCATTCATAATACATACAGACATAACAAAGCAATTGTTTCCAGAATATCTTTTTAAAAACTACAAAACAATAATAAAAAGGGGAATTCAATGACGCGAAAGGCTTGTTCCATAAAAGAAATAATTGATAAGCTGGACTTCATAAAAATTAAAAACTTCTTCTCTGTGAAAGACAATGTCAGGAGAATTAGAAGGCAAGCCACAGACAGGGAGAAAATATTTGCAAAAAACACGTATGATAAAGAACTGTTATCCAAAAATATACAAAGAACTCTTAAAATTCAACCATAAGAAAACAAATAATCTTATTTTAAAATAGATCAAAGACCTTTACAGACATCTCACCAAAGAAAATATACTGATGGCAAATAAGCATATAAAAATAAGTTCTACATCATATCTCATCAGAGAAATGTAAATTAAAATAACAATGAGATACCACTACACACCCAATAGAATGGCCAAAATCCAAAACACTGAAAGCACCAAATGTTGACAGGAATGTGGAGCAACAAGAACTCTCATACCTTGCTGGTGGCAATGCAAAATGATACAGCCACTTTGGAAGACAGTCTAGTGATTTTTACAAAACTAAATATACTCTTACCATACTATCCAACAATCACACTCCTTGGTATTTACCGAAAGAAGTTGAAAACTTATGTCCATCCACACAAAAACCTGCACGTGGATGTTTATAGCAGTGTCATTATAATTTCCAAAACTTTGAAGCAACCAACTATGGCACATCCAGAGAATGGAATGTTATTCAGCACTAAAAAGAGGTGTGTTACCAAGCCATGGAAGACATAGAAGAAACTTAAATTTACATTACTATGTGAAAGAAGCCAATCTGAAAAGGTTACATACTATATGCTTCAACTATATGACATTTTAAAATAGCCAAAATCTATGGAGACAGAAAAAAAAAAACAAAAAACAGTGGTTGTCAAGGGTTGGGGTTGGAGATGAACAGGTGGAGCACAGAGGACTTTCAGGACATTGAAAATAGTTCCTATGATATTATAAGGATGGCTACATGTCATTATACATTTGTCAAAACCCACAGACTGCACAACACCAAGAGTGAACCACAATGTAAACTATGGACTTCGGGTGAGTATCATATAAAAGTGTAAGCTCATCAGTCGTAACAAAAGTCCCCCTCTGGTGAGTGACGTAGATAATGGGGGAAGCTATGCATATGCCTGAGCAGGTGTTATACGGGAAATCTCTGTACTTTTCTCTCAATTTTGCCTTAAACCAAAAACTGATCTTAAAAAAATATGAGTGTAAGTATGGATATTGACTAGAAAGAGTCCTGAAGACACCTTCTGAAAGACTGAAATTTTCTGTATCTTCGTGCTACAACAAAACTCAGCGAATTGTACATTTAAGATCTATGCATTTTTCTATATATAATTTTATCCTCAGACAAATGTGGAAAACAGGAAAGTAAACTAGAAAGAGAAAAAAATATTTCTAATCATAGTAAGTGACACTTAAAGGTCCCAAAAAGAATTGCAGATATAATCTTATACACAATCTCCTTTATCATTTAGGTTTTTCTTTAACATCAGTGGTGAAGTTCTTCTTTGGGGCAGAGCCTGTGGTATGTAGATTCAGTGAAATATTTGAACCTTATATTTCAAGAAGATAAGTAGGAAGGAGCCAAACAATAACCTCCAAAGATCTCTTTCATATTTTGACCATTAGTCTTTTGCATAAATGAGGAAACTTTTGGTTCAAGCCCCAATCAGTCATGGGAAATTTGTGCCAATAGAGCTCTAGAATTTCTTCCATCATCAGAGACAGTGGTGAACTCAGCTGCCTTTGTGAAAAAATGCTGATTTTCACCTAAATCATGTAAACAGAATGTATGAGGGCACTCACTTTAGATGGATTTGTGGCAGTGCACATCAATCCTGAGTAAAGAGAAATGGTGCCAATAGATCATTTTGAGTAAGTGTATATGCAGAGACAAAGACTAAAGCAGAGGGGAAAATAAAGAACCACCACAGAAGAAGAACACTTTAGTTAAGACATTATGCCCAGAATTCTGGCTATCAGTGATGGAAAAGTAGCTCCTGTTGCACAAACCCTATTGCAGATTGCACCTGAAAAACTCAGCACTTCCATCAATCTAGGTCCCTGAAAGAGAATACAGAAGAGAACTTTCCACCAAGGTTTTCATGCTCCCAGTGCTATTATGTGGTCAAGAAATAAACTTATAATATGTTTGAGCCAGTATTCACTTTGGGGTTTCTTTTTTATAGTATTTATCCAACAAAGAAAGAGGAAGTGATAGGATACCAAAAAGAAGGTGGTGGGGAATGAACATAAAGCAATTACTAAAAGACCAGAAAGAGGACTACGTCAATAAAGCAACTTGACTGGGATTCAAGTATGAAGGTGGAAGGTCCTAGGAGAGTAACCTCCTATAACAAAATGTATTAAATATAATAAAGATATGAGTAAGTAATGAAATATATAAATGCATGATACATGCACATTTTTAAAATAAAAATAAAACTAAGAAACCATGACACCACAGTTTAATTGAAAGTAAGCTAAAAATGCTGATGGTTGGTCAAGGAAGTCTGCTCTAGGAGGATGATACATTACCTATGACCTGAATAACCATGGAGATTTCAGGAATGTGTATTTCAGGGGTGGGTTACAGCAAATTTATTAAACACTAGTACAATAACAAGCTTGCCATAACATGTGCAAGGAAGTAAACTTATAAAATGTATAAGACTAGTGAGGATGGAAGACAGTAAATATGGGCTGGAGTGGCATGAGATGATGTAAAAAAGGTAGGAAAGAATAGATTATGTAGATCTTGCAGAACATGGTAGAGAATTTCATTGTTATTCTATGTGCAATGAGCAACCATTTGAAAGCTTTAAACAGGAAGATATATATGATGAATTTTTAGTAACTATTGATTACAAGAGATACTCTCTTGATATCACTATAATTCTTACTGTCAATTAGGCTCCAAATATTAGTCATCTTTGATGCAATTCTGTCCCATATCTAATGAGTCACCGTGTCTTCAAGTCGACTCTAAAATATTCCAGACTCTTTCCCTTTTCTCATCCTTATTATTATCTTATTGGATGAGGTCCCCATTCCCTTTTTCCTAGGTCATTATGCAAACCTTTTCTTGATACTCAGTATCTGTCCTGTCCAGTTTATTCTCTTAATGCAACATTCTCTCTTCAAAATCTCTCTTATTCTCAAAAAAATTGGCTGTCCATGGTTTATAGAAAGCCCAGAGACTGTAAACCTGGGCCCTCTGCAGGTCATACCCTGCCATTAACAAGCCTTTACTTGTTAAATGCAATGCCTCAATTCTGCTTAAGTATTGGCCTGGGATTTTGATCAGAAAGTGATGTGCTGTTTTATAGTAAAGAATGGGACCCAAAAGGTGAAACATACATGTAGACAGATTTCAGCTCAATATTAAAAAGGTATTTTAGGGAAGTAGAAGTATTTAACACTGGTAGAGATTGTCTCCCAACATAAGGGAATTTAAGTACAACTGAGCGACACTGTATGGAATAAAGTAAAAGGTAATCTTGCTGTAGGAGAGAGGTTGAATTAGATTAATTGGATTCTTTTTCTAATTAAATGTCTCTGTAACTTTTGATTAAACTTACAAATTCAAATATCCTATTTTGGAGCTTAAGAAAATAATGAACTAAGCTCTTCATAATGCTTCCAATATGAAGTGTTTTCGTTTTCAACACCCTATTCTGGGATTATTTAATTCAAACAAAAAGAAAAGAAAAGAAAGCATCAAAATTCACAAGAATGCTATGATGTGTGTGATAACATGTTATCTACGGCCTTTGAGCTCTTTGAAGATAAGCTGTTGAATAATGTCACTACATTATTATTATAGTTAGAATATAAATACAGGTTTAGCGTCTTGCCAAGACGATACAACTTTCAAAAGAGTACAGAGTGAGAAATTCACATCTGCAATTTTAAAAGCAGCAAGATTCAAAAGCTCATATCAAACAAAAAATATTGTATTTTATCAATATGTACCCTTTTCATAGAAATAAATTACAGAAACATACATTATTAGATAAATTTCAGTTTGGTTGCCCTTTATTTTATTTGAAAGTGTTTTGAGGATTTCTGATGACCTTAATTGAAATGAATTGTAGAACTGACTTATTTACATTTAATTAACACTGGTATTTAAACTGGACATTTTTATAACATTTATTTTTAAAGTAAAACTTGGTCATAATTAAGAAAGCCCTAATTATTTAACAAAGTAAATATCATGCTTAAGGTAAAAAAGACAATGAAATTTTAGCATTTCTGCATTGTTGCCTTTAAAGCAAAGCATGATTTCCCAGGGTATAGTGACCTCTAATGTAAGCCATTTGGGTTAATCCTTAAAAACAAACAAGTGCTTAATTACCCCAAGGCACAGAACCCACACTACAATTTAAAACATCAAAATGGGAAAAATAATTAGTCTCTTGTGTATAATTCATCAATCTTCTAAGAATTGGGCCAAACTGTAGTTTAGTTCTGTCTACAATTTAGAAGGCAATTTTAATTATATTGAAACATTTATGCATCTAGTTTGTGGATATAGGTTCTAAAAGTAAGTTAAATCTTTGTGTTTACTGTGGACTTAGGTAATGGAAAGAAAGGCTATACTCAGAATTAGATATCCACTGCAAAACTTCAAAGTTGTTTATACTTCTTTTAAAAACTGCAATGGCTTAGGAGCCATAGAGTGCTTGACAGACATTTCAAAAAGCAAATATAGTTTATACTGCAATTTGATTTAGAGATATCAAGCACAGAGTTACTGAATACCAATATAGAGCAAAGACATAAAAATTAAGAATTTTTACAATAAGCTTTAGAACAAAGAATATATTATTTGGAACAGAAATGGATCAAACATTTGAAACACCATTTCAAAAATGAAACACCAAATGATCAACAAAAAAATTTTTCACTACCTTTGCTTAATTTAGTAAAGCAATGTTTCTTTTAGGAACTTATAAATTTCACGTGAATTCATATTTTAAATAGTTTTTAAAAGTTTCTGCAAAGTTTTTAATTTGTCTTTACAGTAGCAGTTTAGGAAATGTTCCATTTGTCAAAAGCTAAGGGCTGTAGGTAAATTAAAACTTCCTGTCAATATATTTGATATTCATAAAAGCCTTTTATTTTTCACCTGTAGTCTAAATTTAAGTATCACTTTGTAGAAACTTAAATTTTTGCTAGTCTATTTTGAATCATTTGCAATATAATTTCCTGTTCTGTGAGCCATGAATCATGATCAGGATATTTTCTCCAATTTTTTCAAGTAATATGTCAATCGTAGATTTTTATGTATACCTTTCAGAAGTGAAAATTTGTTACATTTACTTTGTTTTTAACATATGAACTATATTTTGAATTTTTAAACAACTCCTAAACAATGCTTTTCTTCACTATTTTGCATGTATGGCTAGTGTATATAAAATCTGAAGTTCAGATTATGTTGACAATTTAGTCAATACAGTAATATTTCCAGGAAAATCACAATGAGTAAAGTGGTAGGAGATGTATAGAAAAACAAACAGACAAACATTTACTGAGGCATGTGGAAAATATGTAAACAAATGCAGGTCATATTCCTTTCCTGACTGGAAAGATGAAATACAAAAATCACATTACTTCTTCTTGTATTAATCAGGACACTTAATGTGAAAATTAACATAAAATCAAATCAAACTGGCCTTATGGTTGAGGGTATTTATTGGCTCATGTAACTGGAAGCCCAGGAGAAAACTGAAATTCAAGGTTGTCTTAATTTATTGACTTACATCCAAAGTCTCAGTTTATTTTTCTATCTTTATGTTCTGCCATGCATGTTGTTAGCTTTATTCTAAGGTTTGCCTTTTTTCCTGATTGCGAGTTAGTTACCCAAAGCTCCCTGGATTATAGGATTTCTTGTCCACGTTGAGGGTGAGGGGATGGGAGATCTATGTCTTTCACAAACTTCAAATAAAAATCCTGAAGTACATTCTACTGGGTCAAACTTTAAGTTATGTGTTCAACTCTTAACTAATCACTATGGTGAGGAAAATGTCAGGATCTGATTAACTTAAGCCAATAAAGAGTTACCTTTGCAATCTGAATTATACCCCATAGCTAAACTCAAGAATTATAAAATAAGTGATATTGGGAATGAAAACAAAAATCTCACTTGCCAAATCACTTATAATTCAATATATATCCATTGAAAAATGCAATGGGATTTGAGGAATTTGACAAACTTATTCTAATGTTCATCTAGAAAAATATCCCTAAATTCAAATGCTTACAGGTTCCAAGTAGTTAACCTAAATAACAAAATTAAGACAAATGAAGGGGCATTTACAAATATGCAAAGGTAAGGTAAATCTATAATTTGTTTTCCTACCCAGTACACATAAGCGTAAAAAAGAGGCACCATTAATTATTATTCCAGGGAGGAGTTATAATCCAGACTATCCCAGAAAAACCAGAACATGCATGTTATCATCCTCTCTCAAGAGGGCAGCCCCCTAGTTCCTGCCAGTTGTTGAAATATAAGAAATAGTATTATTGGATCTTCTGACATTTCTGGACAAATAAATAATCCAATTTTTATGTAAAATACCCTTAGTTGAAAACGTTGGCTTGGTTAAAAATATCTAGAAAAATATTTTGTCTTATAACTTCTGTTCTAGGAAGTAAATGGTAAAAATTGTTTTTGATTTGAGGAAAAAGACAAAAAAATGAGTAAGTATATTGCCAAATATTAAAACACGTACGAAAACTGCACTAACTAAAGTAGTATGGTATTTATGCAAGAATAAGCTCAAATCAACAGATTAGAATACACAAAGCAGAAGCAGAGCTATATGTAAGCATTCAGTATGTTTAGTATATAAAAGTCATTTCTCAAGTACAGTTCTTTCTCTCCATCTCTACTGCCAAATACTCTCATCTCAGCTACTATCATCTCTCATCCAGATTATTGATAATTTCTGAGATGCGTTTTTTATATACTCATGTACCTTGTCAATCTATTCTACATACATACATACACGGCTAGCGTTTTTAAAGTGGCAAATTTGAAGTTATTATTCCTTTCTTAAATCAATAATTTGTCATTGTTTTTAGAACAAAGACAAAATTTCATAATGTCTGTATTGAAATTCACAGTCTGTTCCTTACCTGCTCTTACACTTCAACTTGCCCATGCTCCAGCTCACCAGTATTTGGACTTTGTTTTCCAAGATGGTAAGTTTCAGATCCTTAATATGCATATAAGTTGGAGAAACTTAATAGTGACACATGAACATCATGTTCAAGAAAGAGTACTAACCTATATTTATAAACTTGAAAGTCTTGAAGTTCTTATGTGCTTACAGCAGCAAGAATAAATGAGTTTACCTGAGGAATATAGATACAAGGGAAAGGAAATCAAAGGTCTGATTACTGGGGCATCCAGCATTTACAGGCTGGAAAAATAAAGAAGCAGAGAATAAGATGCCAGAAAAGCAGAGACGAAACCAGGAGAGCATATCATTTCAAGTAAAGAAGGTGAAGCAGTCTAGCCAGTATATATATCAAGAGAAAGAAATAATGTCGTAGAGATTATAAATGAAGAAGCAGAACTGTCATGTTTAGAAAGTACTGGCTATATAGAAAACCCAATGGGATCTAAAATCTTTATAATTAATGAGAGAATTTAGCAACTTTGGTAAATATATAATCAATATACAAAAATCATTGTTTTTCTATCTGAAACAACAAAGTTAGAAAACCTAATTTTGAAAGGTTTGCATTTTCCATAGCAACTCTTTGTCTCTTTTAATCTCAATTCAACTAAATCTCTCAACTCAATCACTTTCTCTCTCTCCATATGTTTGTTCGTGTATGTGTGTGTGTGTGTGATGTGTGTGTATGTATCACAGGCATATCTCTAATAAAAGATAAGCATGATGCTTATGGAACAAATTACAAAATTTTATCAAATTATAGTACACACATAGAAATATGTATCTAAATATCATATTGATATATAGGAAATTTTAATATCTTAAGATACTCTAAAATTTGTGACACTGTTTTTAGTGAAAGTATTAAACAAGTATAGTATTAGAATAGATATAAAACACAGAAATATGAATAAGGAATTTTAATATATGATGAAAATGGCATTTCAGATCAGAAAAGGATGGAATATTCTGAATAACTGTACTGTGATAATTATCAATGGTAGGGTTGGGAATATGCCCATATATGAAATGATATCAAAAAACAGTTCCATGTGCATTAAGCACAAGTATGTAAAAAGAAACTTCTTGGCAGATGGACCTTTTGCTTTTATGCTTCCAAAATTGTGATCAAGTTTTTGTAAGGCTGCTTCTGATGCCACATCAGAAAGTGGTAAAGGACAGAGAGTGCTTAGGAAGTCTACCTGGACGTATCTTTTGGAAATAACATTCAGTGTGCTTACTAAAACTTAAATGCATTTGCAAGGTAGATTGTTTCATAGCCATTCCTTTTCATATATCTTTACATACTGCAGAGATGAATCTGTTTGTGTGTTTTAATACTATTTTACAACCTAGCAATTTCACCCCCGGGTATTTATTTATTCCAGCAAAAATGAAAATTTATGTCCACACAGAAACCTATACCCAAATGTTCATTGTCACTTTATTTGTAATAGCTAAATTTAGAAACAATTCAAATGTCCTTCTTAAAAAAAAACAAAACAAAATAAACAAACAAAAAAAAAACCATGAATTAAAAAAAAAAGAATGTTCATGCTATGGAATACTAGTCAGCAATGAAAGAAAATAACTAGTGATATATTCAACTACCTGGATGGATCTCAAGGGCATTATGCTGAGTGGGAAAAGCAAACCATAAAATGTTACATACTACATGATTTTATTTATATAACTTTCTCAAAATGACAAAATTGTAGTGAGGGAATCAGTGATTAGAGATTTTCTCTTCCTTGATGGAACAGTCTGTATCTTGATTTTGGTGGTGGTTATATGGAATTGTACGTATGACAAAACTTTTATCATGTTGCATGTCAGAAGACAAAACAAAAGCAAGTGCATGAAAAAACTGGTAAAATCAGAATAAGTTCTGTAGTTCAGTTAATAGCATTGTATGAACGTCAGTTTCCTGGCTTTGAAAATGCACTGTATTCACCTAAGATGTTATTATTGAGGAGGCTGAGTGGAAGGAGAACTGATTACAGGGTATGCTCTATATTGCAAATTATTATAAGTTAAACTATTGCAAAATATAAACAACAACTTCATACTCTACTACTTACTCATTTCATCTTGCAAAAAAGGCCTAACCAAGTTTACCAGAAACCGTTTTTTCCTTCTAAAGGAACTTCAGGTTCTTTTCACAAAAGAACACATTTAAACACTATCTACATCAATAGATAGTACTTAGTATAGGCATGCAGCAGTCTTTAGCTTTTCTGAATGGCCACTAATAGAAAGTTATTATCAGTATGACTTTGCCTCCTGAAGGAACTTGAACTCACACACACACTCACAGCAGGAATAGACATGCTTGCTGGGCTTTCAAGCCCGGTAATATAGTGAAGAGGGAGAACAGCAGCACGAAGGAGATAGGGAAGTTATAGAGGGACGTAGGGAGCCTCACCCAAATACATCAAGGGTTTAATTCTGTTCTCCCATTATGGCATATCTAGCCTCCTGGAAACTCAAGAGATTTTTAATAATGGTAAATTTATGCAAACCAGGATGCATCTGTTATCTGAAAAAAACCCTAATAAAATATACACACTCCTTATATATATTGATTTGTATGCACTGAAAACTCTGAACACCCTTCCATTCACTAGCTGTCCTGTTGTCTTCAGAAAAAAAATCATGAAGAGAAAACCCTTAATTAGTATTTCACCTTAAGTGAATAGACTGAACAAAAGAACCAATTAGTATTTAGATAATAAAAAGTCTAATTACCAACAAGCAGAAAATCTTCATTATTTTCCTTTCTGTAACTGAAGCAGGAGGTACAGAAGCATCTCAGGAGTGTCTGTTCTAATCTCTCTCCTGCCACTAATTTATTGCTAAAGGCACAAACAAATAACTTACAGGAAATTAAGGCATTTGGCAAATATACTTGAGGCTGGTTCTGCCTTGGATGAGTGGAATGTGTTTGGGAAGACTCTAGAAAACAAGCTTACTTCTACATAAGCTAAAAAACATTTATTTTCTGAAGAAAAGGAAGAGAAGAAGCAAACACTAAAAGCATTCCACTAAACCTGAAAAAAGCATGTGTGTGTGTGTGTGTGTGTGTGTGTGTGTGTATTCCACCAGGGCAGAGTCAGCCTTAAGGGCAGAAATAGGGAACATAACCATTCACTAAACTTAGAGCATTCTAAAAGTGACAGTTTGAGCTAACAGAAAGAGAAATTAAGAAAGCAATCCCATTTACAATCACAACAAAAAAGAATAAAATACCGAGCAATAAATTTAATCAAGAATGTGAGGGCTTCCCTGGTGGCGCAGTGGTTGAGAGTCCGCCTGCCGATGCAGGGGACACGGGTTCGTGCTCCGGTCCGGGAGGATCCCACATGCCACGGAGCGGCTGGACCTGTGAGCCATGGCCACTGGGTCTGCGCATCCGGAGGCCCACATACCACAAAACAAAACAAAACAAACAAACAAAAAAAAGAATGTGAGAGACCTGTACCTGAAAACCATAAGACACTGCTGAAAAAAAAAAATTGAAGAAGACACAAAGAAATGGAAATATATTCCATGCTCGTGTATTAAAAGAATTAACACTGATCAAATGTCCATACTACCTAAAGCAATCTACAGATTCAGTGCCGTCCCTGTCAAAATACCAATGACATTTTTCACAGAAATAGAAAAAAATCCTAAAATGTATATGGAACAGGGCCTCCCTAGTGGCGCAGTGGTTGAGAGTCCACCTGCCGATGCAGGGGACACGGGTTCGTGCTCCGGTCCGGGAGGATCCCACATGCCACGGAGCGGCTGGACCTGTGAGCCATGGCCGCTGAGCCTACGCGTCCGGAGCCTGTGCTCCGCAACGGGAAAGGCCACAACAGTGAGAGGCCAGCATACCGCAAAAAAAAAAAAAAAAAAAAAAAATGTATATGGAACAACAAAAGACCCCATATAGCCAAAGCAATCCTGAGAAATTATCACAGTCCTCTTAAGTGTTTTGTTTACATCATCTGCAAAAAAAAAAAATTTAACAGGCATAAAGAAAATTTCAAGAAAAGTAAAAAGAAATAAATGTACTCCTCAATTCTTTTATATGCATATCATATATGTATATATATACACATATATCATACACACATACATATTTTAGTGGAAAAGCATGAGTACAAAACCCTGTAGTTAAACTCAATTCACCAATTTGACACATTTGTCATACAGCATGCCACATTTAGACAGTCCTTGATTTCCAGGGATGACACTTTAAATGCTTGGCCGGTTATTACTACCTTATCAATTCATGACACTCACAGCACAACTAACATGAATTTATAAACTTACTTTATTCTGCTTTTGACAAGCAATGCATAAAGCTTCCACTTTTTTTCCTCAGATGTCTTAGTCTGTTTGGGTTATTATAATAAAATAGCATAAACTGTGTAGTTTATAAACAACAGAAATTTATTTCTCATAGTTCTGGAGGCTGGGAAGTCCTTCATCTTGGACTTCACATGGTGAAAACGCAAAGGGGCTTTCTCCGAGCCTCTTTTATAGGGACACTAATCCCATTCATGAGAGCACTACCCTCATGACCTAATCACCTACCAAAGGCCCCACCTAAAAGTACCATCACATTGGGTATTAGGATTGATCATATGAATTTTGAGGGGACACAAGCTTTCAGACCATTGCAGATGTATTTTCTTACAAAGTACCCACTTCTACATGTTCCATAGACCCACTCTACCTGAGTGACTGGAAACCTTTCAACATAACGCAGTTGTAGGGGGAAAGAAAGAATTTGCTGTTTGGTACATACAACAGGAAAGGTGTGGTGCTTGTAAAGTGAGGCTACAGAGAAAGATACCATCTCAGTCGTGTCTTCCAGGAATTTTCACATTACTGGGAAGAAAGATGGATGAGCAATTCAACCATTACAACATTGTGAATGCTACAGAACCTGTAAATTCAGTACAGAATGCTGAGGAAAACCCCAGTATTATTACTATTTTCAGCCTAAGCAGAGGTGAAGAGTAAGATACCTCAGAGCTGGTCCTTGTGCGAAGTCGGAAAGAATGAGTAGACCTCCACAGTGAAATCTTCTTACCCAGTCAGGAAAAATGGTTTATTCAAAGTGTGAGGCAAAAGCAAACACGACATTGTCTAGGAGTCGCAGGTTTACCCCTGTAACTGGCTTATATTGGAGAATAGTGAAAAACTAGGCTGGAAAGGTAGAAAGTGGTCAGCTCTCAATAAAGACTCTTGTTCAGATGCAGCAGTTGGACTGATTAAGAGACATTGCAGAATAATGATCATATATGCATTTTAGATAAATCCTGCCAGTGCCTGTGGATGACACATTAAACGAGAAGTTTAAATGGAGGTTACAGAGGATATTCCAATGGAAATAGAATAGATACCATGTGTCTCAAACTTCAGGAGTGAGAAGGAAGAAATTAGGAAATGAAGAAAAAAGGAAAAAAAGAAAAAACCTTTGTATTCAGAATTAGAGAAGAAACCAATGATCGTAAGTTCATGAGTCCAGTTTCTTAATGTCTGGTAAACCATCTCTAGAAAATAATTCTATGTTGTAAAACCTTACAGAAAGAATATATCCATCCTCTCACCAGAGGATTACTTGAAAGCACAATACCTTTCTAGATGTAAAAGATTCCATATAGTTGCTTTAAAATTAACCTAATTCCTGGTTTTTTGAATGCATATTTTCTTCAGTCACTGAAATCATTCAAAAAAACTGATATAAAAAGTGGTATTGCATAAATATTACAATCCATTTCTCTAAAGCAAGGGTCAGCAAAGTTTTTCTGCAAAGGGCCAGTTATTAAATATTTAGGCTTTGCTGGTCAAGAGAAAAAATCAAGGATATGATGTGGAACTTATATACAAAGAAAGAATGTCCACAAACATTTAATTTTTAAAATTCAAAATTTTATTTATAGTTATGCTTTTAAATTTCATATTATTTTCATGTTTCATAAAGTATTAGCCTTTTTAATTTCTTTCAACCATTTAAAAATATAAAAATAATTTTTAGTTCACAGCTGTACAAAAAGAGAAAGTGGGTTGGATTTGGCCATCAGGCTGTAGGTTGCTCACTCCTGCTCTAAAATCAAAATCAAGCACCCCTTTTGAGACAGCCTACTTACTATTCAAGAGAAATTGAGATTTTGATAGTGAAATGTAGCCATAGGGAAAAGAAGAGCATGTGCAAAGAAGAGTTGCCATATCCATTTTTAAGAACAGGTATGCACTGTACCATCATTTGAAAAAATGAAACTATTAATGTGAATAAGAGGGCAATTCAAGAAAGGAAAACAGTCCTTACTTAAAAGCAGAAGAATGGCTTAATCCTTAATTCCATTACTGTTTGGAAATATATATAGTGAGAGAAAGCAGGAAACCAGAATAAATTCTCAAAGTATAATGAGATGTCTTGTAAAAAAGAAAAACAATGCCTGTGAAAAATCACCAAAGAAGCTCTTTTCAATTTCATACAACTCCCACAATTTGTTGCATTCATTATGAAATTTGGACTGAAATTGTAAAGAAGAAAAATTCAAGTAATATACATCATGGTAAGGCATTGTATCTTATGACATTCAATTTAATATCATTGGTTACTGTGTTAGTTTGCTTAAGCTACTTATATATGACCTAAGTACTTTATAATAGATGCTATAAAAGTTATTATGTCTTTAAAATGAATGATATTTTGTTTCATTTCTATAGTAGGTTGGCTTTAAGCCTTTGGTTAATAAGAGAATCCCTTATTAGACCATTTTTAATGTTAAATTTTAGATTGTTTTTATTTATTTCTATTTACAAAATAGAAAATTTCCAGAATAAAACTCAAAAATGGAAAGACTGCTCAAACTTAAATTTATCTATTCCAGGCCCCTCCAAATATGAGAATTAAGACAGTTCATTATTCACATTTAATGATCTCAAAAAGTATAACAGAGTTCAAGTGAAGCAAACTAATTCAAATTAGTACATTTGCTATCAGCTCACTTCAGAACGTTTCTTCTGTTTTGCTTCAAAATAAATATGCCCTATATGATGTTTATTAGCTTTCTAAATTAATCCTTACCATGCAGAGAAGCATCTAGTGAATCAAGTCCATTAAATAATCACGGAGAGGCATATTTGGCTTATATCACAGCAGTAGTGTTTCCCTCTAGTTTTTCTAATCAAATATCACACAAAATTAAAACCATTAAAGGATAAAGTTTTACAAAATAAAAATTGCTTAATGAAATGTTATCAAACACCAGAATAAGTGTCAACAATAAAATATTCACTGTCCTAAGATTAATGTATAGCTACCTTTATCTTAATGCTTACCACATACTAGCCATGTGCTAGACACCTGTTATGCAAAATCTTCTTTAATCTTTATAACCATGGCCAGTAGCTATTACTACTTCAATTTTATAGGTAAAGAATGTAAGGAAACTTTAAACAATTTTTTCAAGGTCATACAGATGATTATGTGACAGATCTGAATTTGAATCCAGGATTTACTCTCTCCAGAAATCCTTGTTCTTATCCCATACATTATAATGTATTTGGCATGCAAAATCCCTCAAATCACTAAATCATAAGTACTATCCATCAGTTTTTGCAGAAAATTACCACCTAACACAATGATGAAAAAATAAAGGAGAAGGAGATTTCAAGGAATAAAGACCAAAAAAATGTCTTTCGTTAGAAAAATGGTGACAAAAAAATAAATTGATAGCCTTTGCTCAGAAATTGAATGCTATAGGACTGAAGGCCTTTTTTTTTCCCCCATAGAATTTTGGCATCTAGAACTTCTATTAACATCAAACATCATGTATTAATTAAATCCAAAGAAAGAAAATAATAAACATGAAGACAGAAATTAATAAAATATGAAACGAACCTACAAAGTAGAGGATCAATAACTTCAGAAATTGGTTCTTTTAAAAAATTATTACAGACTGCTTGTACCAGCCAAGCTGCAGTAAAATGACTACATTTTACTTCTCCCACTCACTAAAACTTAAATCTCTAGACAGAATTCAAAGAACAACTACTTGAGGACTCTGAAAAGTAAATAAGAGGCAGATTAAGGAACAGTCAAAACCCCAACAAGGGCCTGGTGAATTTAATATAGATATTTTTTTTCTTACTTACATCATGACTCTTACCGGAGGAGAGGTGGTATTAATCATTCAATTATATTTTGCTTTTTCAAGTTCTTTTGGCTCCCTTTGAATTTCTCTATGAGTTTTAGAGTCAGCTTGTCAATTTCTACAAACACCTGGTGAGATTTTTGTTGGGGTTGTGTTAAATCTACAGATCATTTGAGGGCAAATTGAATGAATCCTCTGACCCATAAACAACCTTGCCAAGCCCACTTATTAATTCTAGTAGCTTTTTTTGTATATGTCATCGGATTTTCTACATAGACAGTCATGTCATCTGTGAATAAAGCGGTTTTATCTCTTCCTTTCCTGTCTGAATGTCTTTTATTTCTTTTTCTTTCCTGATTGCACTGGCTAGAATCTCTAGCACAATGCTGACTAGAAGGAGTGAGATGGGATATCCTTTACTTTTCCTGATTTTAAGAGGAAAGCTTTAAGCCTTTCACCATTAAATATGATGCTATCTGTAGGTTTTCCATAGACATCCTTAATCAAGTCAAGTTTTCCATAGATATCTTTAAGTCAATTCTATTAATAATTTGCTAAGAGTTTTTTATAAGAAATATATTTTGGATCCAGTCAAATGTTTTTTCTGTGTCTTTTTAAGATGATCATATAGTTTTGCTTTATTTTTATGACTAATTATATAAATAAATTTCATGTTTAACTAACATTGTATTCTAGGAAAACTGGTCATAATTATTATCCTTTTTATATGTTGTTTGATCTGACTTGATACATATTTTTTAGAATTTTTGCATCTATGTTCATAAGTGATATTGGTCTATACTTTTTAAAATGTCTGTTTGATATCAGAGTAATTCTGTACTCAGGGTGAGTTGGGAAGCAGTCTTGTCTCTTCAGTTACTGGAAGAGTTTATGTAGAATTGGTATTATTTTGTCCTTAAATGTTTCGTAGAATTCACCATTGAAGTCACCTCAGACTGAAATTTTCTTTGTGAGAAGATTTTTAACTACAATTTAATTTCTTCATATATAGTTCTATTTAGGTTATCTCTTTCTTCTTGAGGGAACCACAATAGACTATACCTTTCAAAGATTTGTCAGTTCCATTCAAGCTGTCAAGTTCATTGTCAAAGTTATTCATTCCTTTGTAATAATTGTAATATCTATTGAATCTGTAGTGATGTTAACTCTCATTCTTGATAATTGTAATTTATGTTTTCTTTTTTTGTTCTGTTCAGTCTAGGTAGAGGCTTATCAATTTCATTGATCTCAAGAAATCAGCTTTTGCTTTCTTTGATTTTCTCTTTTATTTTTCTGCTTTCTACTTCTTTGATTGCTACTCTTATCTTTATCCTTTTATTAATACTTCACATACTTTCATTTTAATTAGGTTTTTTTCTCCTATTTTTTAAGGTGGAAGCTGTGTCTTTGGTTTAAGATAGTTTTTATTTTCTTATATAGGTATTTACCACTATTATTTTTCCCATAAATGCTCTTTTAGTGGCATTCCACAAATTTTGATAGTTGTGCTTTCATTTTTATTCATTCAAAATAACTTCTAATTTACTGTTTGATTTCTTCTTTGACCCTCAGGATATTTTAAAGTATTTTTCTTTTAAGTTTGAAAATATTTTATTATTTTCAAATGCTTTTTTTTATTGAAATGTAGTTGATTTACAATGTCATATTAGTTTCAGGTGTACAGCAAAGTGATTCAGTTATACATATTTTTTTCAGATTCTTTTCCCTTATGGGTTATTATAAAATATTAAGTATAGTTCCCTGTGCTAAACAGTAGGTCCTTGTTGGTTATCTATTTTATATATAGTAGTGTGTATGTGTGTATATATATTATACACATATAATATGTTATATGTGTATATGTTAATGTTATCATATGTTAATCCCAAACTCCTAATTTATCCCTCCCCCCCTTTCCCCTTTGGTAACCATAAGTTTGTTTTCTATGTCTGTGGGTCTCTTCCTGTTTTGTAGATAAGTTCAGTTGTATCACTTTTTAGACTCCACATATAAGTGATATCATATGATATTTATCTTTCTCTGACTAACTTCTCTTAGTTATAAGTGAATAATCTCTAGTTCCATCCTTGTTGCCACAAATGGCATTATTTCGTTCTTTTTTATGGCTGAGTAGTATTTCATTGTATATATATATATATGTATATGTATATATATATATATATATATATATGAACACCACATCTTCTTTATCCATTCATCTGTTGAAGGACATTTAGGTTGCTTCCATGTCTCAGCTATTGTAATATGATTTTGACGTGCTTGTGAGACATGAGTTCAAGCTCCTTCTACTCCACCATCTTATCTACCATCTTAAAGTACTCTTTAATCAAATGTTTTGAGGTTTTATAATCTGAATTTTTGTCCCAAACTTGGACTATTTCTTAAATTTTACTACATTCAAACAACAAAAAGAACAATGTTGCTCACTGTTTTTTTTTTTAATAATGTACTTATTGAAGGAAAAAATCAAATTTAAAAAGCTTATATTTTCACTACACAATGTATATACACTTCTACAGTAAATTTTTATTCCACAATTTTTTTGTTAGAGCTATTTCCCTGAACATTATATGTGTGCTCAGAAGCTAGAAATAAATGAGACTCTCTTAATAATATTTGAATAAAAAAATAAAGAGCCATAGCAATAACAAAAACTTCTATCATTTTAATATTCATGCAAAATTATGTTTTCTTTTTTATTCAAACTGAAAGGGAGCCAAAATCATTACTAGTTGTCAGAGAAGAAAGAGAATCTTCAGTTAATAATCAGACACTAAGTCTAACAGAAGATGTAGATATTTCAGTGCTTTTAAGATGTAGAAAAATGCATATAAGGGCACTCACTTTTGAAAATTATGACTGCAATATGCATTTCTCCCAAGTATAAACCTAAAGTAACAGGAAACATAAAAAACACTGAAAATGTTAATGATGTATTAAGGTACTGTAAAATAGAAAATAAGTGTTGAACTACATGACTTAAATATCCTTATTGTAAAGGTACTTCAAAGTAGTGAAAATTAGATATAGAAAGAAAGTTTGATTAGAATTAAAAACTAAGAGCCAAAGGGCACTTTTTTTTAGTTGTTTGTATAAACAATTCAGATTAATATAAAATATTCAAGGGGTAATTAAATTTTCAAGTATAGAAACTCAATCGTTTTCCAATTGGATTGGTATACGTTTTCCAACATTAATTTTGATAATGGTTTTTAAGGTCTATTTTGCATGTCTTGTATTTTGCATGTCTTGCATGTCTTATATTTTCTAAATGATGTATTTTTTAGTGCATGAATTGCATTAGGGTTGATTTAGTTTAATTTGTATTATATATTGCTATGGCAATATCATACGTATTAATTTTAATTGTGGTAGAATTTTAAAGCATAAATTTAAAAGTTTATACAAAAGCATATGCTTATGATTTCCAGTATATTAATGTAAAAGAAATATGGATAAAGTAACTTTGTATATTTCATTGAACCAGATTTTCTTTAACAAGTAATACATTGTCATGTGATATTAAATCCTAGAGATAAGAAAAGAAACATTAAATGGCAAACTAATAAATTAGCAAAGGGCTTCCCTGGTGGTGCAGTGGTTAAGAATCCACCTGCCAGGGGCTTCCCTGGTGGCGCAGCAGTTGAGAATCTGTCTGCTAATGCAGGGGACACGGGTTCGAGCCCTGGTCTGGGAGGATCCCACATGCTGTGGAGCAACTAGGCCCGTGAGCCACAACTACTGAGCCTGCGCGTCTGGAGCCTGTGCTCCGCAACAAGAGAGGCCGCGATAGTGAGAGGCCCGCACACCGCGATGAAGAGTGGCCCCTGCTTGCCACAACTAGAGAAAGCCCTCACACGGAAACAAAGACCCAACACAGCAAAACTAAATAAATTAATTAATAAACTCCTACCCCCAACATCTTCTTTAAAAAAAAAAAAAAAAAAAGAATCCACCTGCCAATGCAGGGGACACGGGTTTGAGCCCTGGTCTGGGAAGATCCCACATGCCACAGAGCAATTAAGCCTGTGTGCCACACTACTGAGCCTGTGCTCTAGAGCCCACAAGCCACAACTACTGAGCCCGTGTGCCACAACTACTGAAGCCCATGGCCCTTGAGCCCATGCTCTACAACAAGAGAAGACACCGCAATGAGAAGCCCGTGCACCGCAACGAAGAGTAGCCCTCACTCACCACTAGAGAAAGCTCGCACGCAGCAACAAAGACCCAATGCAGCCAAAAATAAATTAATTAATAATAAAAAGAAATGAATTAGCAAAGCATAAATCTGGCTCTCTGTCTTATTTATTATAGGTAGATTATTATAGATCATTTGAAGATAGATAATCAATTATCTTTCAATTTCTTTTGTTGTTGTTTGATTTTTTTTTTTGGCCGCACTGTGTGGCTTGTGGGATCTTAGTTCCCTGACCAGGGATCGAACCCAGACCCTTGGCAGTGAAAGCCCAGAGTCCGAAGCACTGGACTATGAGGGAATTCCCATATTATCTTTCAATTTCTTGATAAAAATAATATTCTTAGTAAATAAATTTTTTCTTCTACACACCCTTCATTACAACAAATAAGTGAGAAATACAAGAATATCCTTTAAATGTAAATAGATGAATAATTTGGGGATTAAAATATGAACTTGTATTACTTTTCTCAGAAAGACTGAGATCACATGATTGAGAATCTGTCTGAGGATGAGAAAATGTGATGCTTAGGGGATTGTATCACTACAGCACATAAGGGGTAAGACAGTCTAGCCAGAATGCAAAGCTCTCAAATATGGGAGAGTCTTTAAATGAGGGCTGAATGCTAAGGGAAGGTCTTAATGGGAATTCTAGGCCACAGGACTGTGAAATGCAGAAAGCTAGGCAATCTCATAGACATGGCTACAGTGAAACTCCAAGTTCAATTGAAGATAAAAACGTAAAGAAAGCATTTCATCAATAAATTGATGATGTAGGGTATCTATTTACCAGGGAATGGGATCCCATAGTCCAAACAAAGTGAACTGGGAGACTTTTTTACTTGGTGAAGTATTAATATTTTTAAATTAATGAGTAAATAAGCATATTAATAATATATAGATTATCTCATTTAATTGTTAAACATTACTCTGAAGAAAATCCTATTAAATCATCCCGATTTCAAAGATGAGAAAAATGGGTCTTAGAGATGTTATTAACTAACCCATCTAAGTTTGCATAACTAGTATATATAAGAGCCAAAATTCATAACCTAAGTAATGTGACTTCAAAGTATGTCCCTTAAAGTCTGTGCTGTGTGGCTCCAGAACTGTGGTATGGGATAACCAATACCCCTTTGGCTTTCTCTGAACACTGTTTCTACAAGTGTAACCTAAGATCATATGAACATTATTGGCAACACCATCACACTGTTAATAAAAATGGAGCATACAATAAATCAAACATTCCTAAATATTTTTCTTTCCCATATGCCATAAGTTATATTTTTCTGAGTTTGTATTTTTTAAGCTCTCAACACAGGATTTCCATTTGTCTCTTTTTTACACTTTATTTTATTAGACCTCAGACATCATTGCAGACTGTCCTAAAAAATATTCTGTAAACAAATGCATCAATCCTTCCCAGGCAAATTTTAAAACAGAATTTAAGTAAACCTAGCAGAGTGTGAGACACGTTATAAAAACTTAAGAATGTAACACCATTTAAAGAGGTATTACAAAAGACGATGACACCATAACTAGTTATATCGAAAGGAAAGAATTATCCATTCATTGAGGCTCTTTCTTAATTAAACAGTTACACATGTATCTTCTGAGTCACATATTGAATGGAGAGGGGGTAAATGCACAAGGACCACGGGTTGTATGTGGGCTTGTATCTGCGGATAATAAATGAGAAATAAGTAATGACAGGGAAATGATTATTTCTTTAAAACCAAAAATGGCAAAAGGTCTTTCTTTGCCAATTGTTCATGGTAATATTAAAATAAAGGAGGAGGTATATGTATCAAGTCATGTGCCATATAAATGTAAAACTGTATTATTATATTAAGGAGTGCCTGCTCTAGTCATTAAAAGGATTAAACTGAATATGAGGTAAAGGAGTTTCCATAATATTAGCTCTGTTATTAGAACTAGTCTACTTTTGGCAGAAAATGAATCATCACTTCCAGTGTTAAACTATATAATTTTCATGAACAGTGGTAAATTAAACAGGATTTTATTTTTATGTTATAAAATTTACCTGCATCTTCATGCCCTGACTAATCCACTTGTGTCTTTTTGGCCCTTCTGGCATCACCAAATAAATAAAGGAATAAATGTAAATAAATAAATAAACAATCCTAACTTTATGTATAGTTTAAATTCTTTTGACAAATATTTATTCTCAATATTTACTGTGAGCCCACTCATCCATGTTTAAGGTACTTGGATAATTTAAAAAATAATTGGATACTTCGTAGTAAATTGTTTGCAACTGTCCACAAGTCAGTTACTGAATATATTTCTGAAACCTCTCCAACCAATTAGAGCATTCCATTGCATCCAAAAGGGCGCTAAGCCCGCTACTCAAAACAGAATTAAGGTATTCATTGTTGCTACTGTTACTATATAATTCAAGCAAAAAGTCTTGAAATATATTTGCCCAACCAGGAAACATGTGAAAGTTATTTTGACTCTCTTCCCCCAGCAATATGCAAATTTAAAGAGAAATGTAGTTATCTTTTATGTCATATTGATTGTTTTAGGCTTTCACTGACTCAAACAGGGTCAGTCAATGTGGGATTTTACACTTTGCTAGAAACAGCTTCAGCAAAACATGTTATTATTAGCTTCATTTGAAATTATAATTTCAAAGCCACACTTCGCTGGAGCAGGAAGAGAGGCCAAGCAAAATAGAAACCATAAATGAGAGACAGCCCGGTCATGGGTTCAGGTGCCAGCAATTTACTCAGTTCATTGCATTCAGGTAGCCTGACCCCATTTTTGTGAATAATTTGATTTCCCTCACGTACTCTTCATGAAGGAATGAGGTGATTATTTTAAAGGAATTTTAAATTGGGGAAATTCCTTTTTTTAACAGCTTATATACAAGTCCTAGACATATTCATCACTGTTGAAAAAAATTTAGAATGTTTTCATTTGTGTTCTAAGCCCCTCTATGAATATATAATCACTGTTATTATCCCTTATTATAATACTGAGAAGTCCCCTAATTTCTTTGTGCCTAGTGACCCTTGGTCAGTTGGTAATGAATGAATTTAGTCCATCTATATGATACCTCTATCAAACACTTGGGACCCAAGGACACTGCGCCTTTATCCCATACCCCTGCTCTTTCCTCCAGGTTGATTCAGGATCTGGGGTTTGTAAGACAACTTCTAGAAGTTATTATTTATGAAACATAGAGATACAAGTAAATTCTCAAAATTTTAATTCTGATTTTTTTTTTTTGTCCTGCAAGTACAAAATACACATATAACATAGTTAAAGTATGTGTATTTTATCTCAGTAAGGTAATAAGGGACACTCTTAAAGGAGAATTTACTTTGGACATCTTTTCCTTCCAATGATTACTGGATAACTAAACACTCACCACCACGTAGCTCTGTTGTGAGAGAGATAATGATTGCAATCTGCATAGCATTAAAAATGGGGATGTTAACAGCTTTAGTAACAGTAATAGTGATGATAACAGCTTTTTTGTTATTGTAGTTGTGTTGTGATTGCTACATTTTTTGAACATGTATCAAAGATTTTATTTAATTTATTGATTAATGAAGAAACTGGTAAGAAATTACAACTTGTTTCTGTTCCCATTATTTTTAATGGGTATCTGTCTCAACTTCTCACTACCTTTCTATTTCCCCCACTGGATTTGGAGCCTTGGCTGATTCTCAAACCTACTTATCAATCTTTCTAAATGTGACATCATCTTCTCTTTTGGAGAAAACTAAAGTTCTTGCCTACTCAATTTTAAATGTTGCCTCCCTGAGAAATCTGGCTACTCTATCTCACCCATCAGATAGAGACATTTTATATTTCAGCTACTGTCAATAGACCAAGGTGCTTTTAATTTCAGCTACTGTTAATAGACCAGTGTCCTATTCTTCAGTGGCCCCCTAATTTAGACTCCCACTAGGCACCTCATTCAGGTAAGAGCCATTTACCCATACAAATTCTTCTAGGTCCAATCTTAATAAGTTCTACTTCCCTCTGCTTTCCCATAACTGTTTTGTGGACAGTCTGGTGTCCTCATGGTAGATTAAACACGAGGCTCAACAAGGAAGAGCACAGTAATAAAGAAGGTTCATCAGGCAGGCTCGCTTTTCTGAGTTACATGTTCTTCTGAGGATTCCTCAATAGGTATATACCTCTAGTATGTGGCTAATCGAAAAGATATAGCCAAGCTTATCAATGAACATAGACAACAAAAATCATTGTCATATTTACCCAAGCAACCCACAGGAATTGAATGTAACCTCTGGTTTAGGTTAACTAAAAATTGGGCAGTAAATTTTATTCTCCTATTTAAAAATTGGACTTATTAAGTTGGCATAAAAGAAAGAAAACAACATGTGACCATTGTGTTTCCACCAATAGAAAAGGAGGGCAGTGGGAACCTTGGGGGGGTGGGGGGGAGCATTTACCTTCCTTGCTCATGTACCTGCGTACAAGACGCTCCCTCTAGCGTGGTTATTAATGTGAGGTCAGGGACAATACAAAACACGAAAGACAACATTAAACTTACAAAATCTTATGATATTTGATTGAATTCACGATTCCTCCAATATTTTAAATGTCCTGTAGTATCTGGCCATTGCCTATATGCTTAGCCTCATTTCATACCAATTTCTTATTTCCCTGCTTGCTCTTTACCCTTGATCGTCATGCTCTGAGTTCCTCAAAAGTACCAACAAATTTACCCCTGGACCTTGCCAAGGAATATCCTTTTCCTGATTCTTTACCTAGTAAAATTATACTTTGGGTCTCAGCCTGAACAAGATCTCTTCAAAGATGCCTTCTCTGACCCCTAAACTAAATTCTCTATCACACCTAGTTTGTTTGTTTTTCAAAATCTTTCTCAGTTTTTTTTTTTTACCATTCATATATTTGTGTGACAATGTGTTTAATGCCTTCAGTGTTTGTCTCACTGAACTGGACTTGCTTAACAGTAAGGAATGCATTAGCTCATACAAAAGCAAGTCCAGAGGCAGGTCAGACTTCAAGGTTGTTTGACCCAGTAAAAACTCAGATTGTAGAATGACTGCTAGTACTTAACATTCCCTTGCTCACATTTTGCAGGAGAAACAGAACCAGTTTGCAGAGACTTTTAGGACCAAGGAAAAATTTCCCTAACCTCACATTTTACTGGACAACATTGAATCACAAGCTTATTCTTTTTTTTTTTTTTTTTGCGGTACGCGGGCCTCTCACTGTTGTGGCCTCTCCCGGGGCAGAGCACAGGCTCCGGACGCGCAGGCTCAGCGGCCATGGCTCACGGGCCCAGCCCGTGGGATCCTCCCGGACCGGGGCACGAACCCGTGTCCCCTGCATCGGCAGGCGGACTCTCAACCACTGCGCCACCAGGGAAGCCCTCAAGCTTATTCTTGAGCTGATCATTGAGAAGAGAGATGGGATTTATTCTTGTCCAATCTGACCCATCCTTGGAATTGAGGTTAGGATCAAATTTCCCTGAGGTATAGATGGTGTAGGAGAGAAATACATACATAAACTAAGTTAGCATTCTGTTATGAAAAAGGAAGAGGAAATCAATACTGGATAAACAACTAGCAATATCCACCCCGTTACTGTATACAAAGAATTTGTTTATCTTGTTTAAACTGTATAATGTTGTCATCATGTTTGTTTGTGAAGTTTTAAAATGCCATGGTTCCCAATATTTACTCTTCAAGTTCAACAAATTTCATTTCAACTGCCTTGCAGGATGAGAATTTAGATGTATTTAGACGTACTTTTATACATAGCCAGAAGCATATTTCCCATTAACTATTAAAAACTTGTTTTCAAAATCTGTGTCCTGCACACGAAGGTTGAACATAAATAATGCCTGGAAAAGCTGTTTCAATTCCTCACTCTGAAAAATTACAGTTTACCAAGGAATTAAGAGAACTGGAAATTACTTCTAGAAGAGAGAATTGGAAAATATATGTCAAATCATGTAATAGTACAATTAAAACTTCATTAATTCTGCATAGGAGTTAGGTAGCCACGTTGTGTCTAAGATAGTTAACTATAAAGCAGTAAGAACACAAGAATTTAGGGTAGAGAGGCTCAGTAGAAAAAAGTGCATATCTATGCCTTGCCTGGTGTATCCCAAGGTCACAGAAGCATAAGAGTCAAAACTCCATCCGAAGATCCATTCACTAGGATCAGTGGGGTAGCACACAGAGATCTGCAGGAGGTTGGGGTATAATGAAACATTAGAGGCTCAAATCTGCCCTCAGGTCAGCCAGCTCCAGGAGCCTGAGCTATCTTTGCAGCTGAGATTGTAGTGAGAGAGGAGAACCTATCCCAAAATGATAATTTAAAGTAAAATAAAATACCCTCTCTAAAACAAGGAAGTCTATTAAAATCACCAATTTAGAATGCATTTGTATTTGAAATAATTAGTAGAGATGAGTCAAATTTCCTATGATACATGCATTTGACATCAGCAACTTCAAAGAAATACAATAACTAACTTCGTAAGCAGAGGACCTATGCATGCATGGATACACACACATACAAAAACACACATACATACTTGAATTTAGATCTATTGTAGAAAAAATTGAAAATCCTTTATCTTCAGCATATCAGCTCCAATTTCCAGAAGCAAGCAGGGTCACGGTTTAATGTAATCCAGAGTAATTTGCATCCCTACCATACTTTGCGTGCCTACTATATATCAGGTACTTACATTCCCAAGGGCTGCTATGCTAAATGGGTGCAGTTTGTGCACTGGCCACAGAGGCAAGGGAATCTGCACACCCTGGTGGGGACTGTACCTTCTAAAGAAGGATGCAGCCATCCAAAATTGGCACTTTTTCTAATTCATCCACCAGGAGTATGTTTCTTATTCTAATTTTCACAACAGTGCTGTATGTGCTAACAGCTGCACTGGTATTATCTTATTTGTTCCTGGCAATGAATTCTGCAGTGGTAGATGGTTATGAACTTCTTGTAACCTAAAGTATTCTGAGGAGATCATTCTTTAAATAGTCAAATATATATAAAATAATATAAGCCAACCCTATCCCTCCTGTTAGATCTCAAGTAGCCTCCCCAATATGTATTTGGATTCTAACATTTAATTGGTGTGATAATCTCTTGATTAGAATTTTGTGCAATACTTCTGGCTGCTTCTCTACCAATCCTGTGGCTACCATCTTCTCATGACATCACTTTACTCCACAGAAAATCCTGGCTTTTTCGCATGAATTCCCTAGGGCAGCAAAACGCATACAAGCTGTTAGTAACAGTATCTAGCTAGGTTCTCTGAATGTGAAAGAGAAATGACAAAAAATAACAGCAATAATTCAAAATTGAATATCAGGTATCAGTTACTACTTCTCTCCCATAAGTCACTACTCATCACTGTCATAGAAAATTCATAACTGGCTATGAGGCTCCATAGCCCTCGCCTGACACTATCATTTCAGTGATACATTTCTTCCAGCCAAAATCTTTTATCGAATTTCTTTCCTGATCCTCCCGCAAAAAAACTCTATTGGGGTCTACTAGGTTGCTCACCATTTCTTAATTCTTTATTATACGGAATAATTCAATTCTTGCTTTTCTCAATCTATTTCACTAAAACTAGATAGGGCCTACCCTTTCACAATCACTTTCCCCTGGGTTAAATTCCCCTGCTTTCCTGAAATGTAGAAGTGGCTTCAATTTTTTTATTTTGGGTAGCCACCTTTTCTTCTCTGATGCATACTCTCTACAAATGAGAAAACTGAGACTCTGAGAACTTGTGTAATTTATATGATATCGCTTAGGCTTCAAAACCTACTTACTGTCTTTTCGTTAATCACAGATTTGAAAGCAATTTAGGAGACAAGAAGAGACCCTGTACATGAACAGATCCTCATGCTAATATTCAGAGGAAAATTATTACACGGACTCTATACATTCAACACGATAAATATTACTGAGCACCAGCAGAGCTCAACTAAACAGTCAAAAACCTACAGTTACAAGTTTATCATACTAGAAGACACAGACATTGAACAAATAAACACACGAATAAATAAACATTGTGATTAATGCTAAGTGCTATGAAAGGAAAGAACAAGATGCTATAAAGCAACAATAGATAAGACCTATTTTAGAGTGCAATCAACTAATTTTTTCTATGTTCTTTGAAACACAATCTGAAATTCTTTCCTAGACATTTTTAACGCCCTAGATACTTTAAGAAAATCTCAGGAACTACATGAGTCCAATAGATATATCTACCCACTACTCTAGTCTCCTAATTTTGTTCTTCTCATTCCTAACCTGTCTCAAAACAAAATATAGGCATATAAAAATAAGCAAGCAAAAACAACAGTCATTCTGAATGAACCATCTATATTTCTCTTGTCTCTACTCACCACGAGGGGTACTACAAGAATAAATCACCCAACAAGGCATCAAACAGGGACCATGCTTAGTGCACACTCACCAGGCCCCTGGACGCAGTTGTCATAGACTCCAGTGCATCTCCCTGGTTAATCCCTTCTCTCACCGCTGAACAACTGACCACTTGATCCTTGGCATAGGCCCAGGCCTTCTCCTTTGTAAAGAAAATTGGAACCATCAGATGGGAATTCTTCATCTTTCCACCCCGAAACCTCATTGCAGCTGCACCCAATTGCTCCTGCCCTTTAACTGTTACAAAGCACAGATCTTCCAGTCTAAAGCCAAGCACTCCATCTGTGCTCTGGATTTCATCCCCTTCGGGCTCGTGAGAAAACATATGCTATTGATTGTCCCTGCGCTCTCCTATTTTTATCTCTTGCTTCCTACCTCATCTTTCCTTGTGTCCTTTTCATATAAAACAAATTTTTAAGACCTGTTTTCAATGTTTAGAATATCTCCTAACAGTTGCTTTATCTCACCCTACAACTTCTTAGCCAAACTTCTCACAAGGAAAGTTGTTAATTCCATTATCTTTTTTTTATTCGATAAAGTTGACATATTACATTTTGTAACATATAAAGTATAAACTTTGTCTTATTCCATACAGAGAGTTCAAAAGTAGACAAGAAAAATCCATGCTATTATAAATCAAGATAGAGAAAAAAAAAAAAAAAAAAGATAGAGGTTCCCAGTGGATGAGGTGGTAGCGACTAGAAGGGGATAATGAAGAATTTCTTAGGTTGTAGTAATATTGTTATTTGTTTTGGGTACAGGTTTTATGAGTTTTTTTCACTTTAGGACATCCATTTGGCTGAAAATTTATGTTCTGTGACTCTGCTGTATGTATGTTCTAACTTAAAAAAATTATTTAAAAAGCATATAGTATGTCAGGTGTTACACGGAAAAAAATGAAGCAAAAGATGAAAATAGACATGCCACAGGAGGAACATGGTTTGCCAATATTGGTAGCTGTAAGGCCAACTGGCCCGAGGCAGGGGAACACAATCAGATTCACAGGTTGCATCAGAACGAAATTCTCCGGACCACCCAGTTCCAGAAACTGCCCTGGAGACATTCCGGACCACCCAGTTCCAGGAACTGACCTGGGGACTTTGAACCCGGCCCAGCCTTCCCGCCTTTCGAGGGGCGGGACTAACTGTCCCCCAGGATACCCGAAAAGACCACCAAATAAGGAATACCCTGCGCCCTCCCAGATTCACCACACCCCTTTCCCTTCTTCCCCCTATAAAATCTTGCCCAACCCTCGCCCGGGTGCGACTTCTCTGGCCCCCTTTCTCTCGGACCAGTGAACCTCGCCCGGGAGCGCTCCCTAATAAAGCTCACTTGAAGCTTTCCTCTGTTTCGCGGTGCTGTTTGTTAAGATCCGACCTTACAGTAGCTATTTAAAATAGGGTTATCAGAAAACATCTCACTGAGAAGGTGACTTTTCAGCATGAATATAAAAGTGAGGGAAAATGTCATGTGAACATCTGGAAAAGTGTGTTCCAGAAAGAGGAAATCACAGTATAAAATTCCCCGTGATGGTTGTCAACATAGCATTTTCAATGAACATTGAATAGGCCAGGAAAGCTGAATGAAATGACCAAAGGAGGAAGAATCATACATGGAAGTGTTACCGAGTCCCAGCTCTCTCTGCTCGCCACACGACAGGCCAATAAATCGGGAGACAAGGTGTTGAGGCAAGGAATAGCGACTTTATTCGGAAAACTGGACCGAGGAGATGGCGGACTAATGTCTCCAAAAAACCATCTCATGGGGGTCTGGATGCCAGTTTCTTTTATAGAACAGAGAAGGGGAGGGGGTGAGGAAGTAAACTAAAAAGGCCACTAGTTTTGCAAAATATCTCCTGGCTTGGCCAGCATCAAGAAGGGGATGTGTTAATTTCTTCTTTTCTGCAGCCATTCACAGGTGGGCAGGGTCAGAATGTCTCCCTGTGAGCTGAACAAAAGCACTTTAGTTTAACATTCAGCCAGAGGGTCAGGGTTCCCTGAGGCAGGCCATTATGTATTATAATAACAAAAGCAACAAAAAGCAAAGGTTAAAGTAAAAGAGATAAATCCAGCATGGAGTCTGATTTTGCTCTTCCCTGTTACAGAAGTAATAAGGAAGTGAGGCCAGATATTTCAAGGCCTTTAAAAGGATATTTTAAGGGCTTTAAACTTGTGAGACTCAGTCTCCAAAGGGAACCAGGATTCCCAGTAATCACACTTTTGTAAAGCCCCTTTCCACACTGAACCCAAAGCCAAATCCGGTCTCTGTGCCCCAACACCAAATTAAATCTCAGAGACAGTTTTGGGTGAAGTAGAAAAGAATAGCGTTATTGACTTTGCCAGGCAAAGGGAGCCACAGCGGGCTAATGCCCTCAAAACTGTGTGTCCCAACTTGGAGGGGGTAATGAGAAGTTTTATAGAAATGGTTCAAAGAGGGCATGAGCAGCTCGTGGACATCCTTCTGACTGGTTGATGGTGAGGTAAGTGGGAGTCAGCATCATTAACCTTTTGCTTTTATCTGGTCTGGGGTCTACATGCTTGTGGACAGCATACTGTTAATTTCTCCCACCTGGTAGGGGTTTCAGTATCTGCAAAACAGCTCAAAGGTATTGTTATATATGTTCCTTGAGGGGGTACCAGGACCCTTCCCCAAGGCTGCACTATTGTATCTTTTGACTATTCCTCCCTTGTCTCCACATCCCCTCCCTTCCCTAATGAGCAACTGTTTGAACCTGCTGTTGGAACTCAGGGAAGGTCATGGAGGCTGAATAAAGCCTCTTTCCTGTAATCAAAAAATGGGGGACACAGAAAGGCTTTTGTGCCCAGGAGCCCCACAGGGTCCTGCTGGGTATCAAACCCAGACTGGCCCTGAGTAAGCAATAGTGTGGCATTCATTATGTAATCATAAAAAAGTCTTGCTTCTATTTGTGTCTCTTGGAACGCTCACTCTTGGGAAAGCTAACCATGATAAGGAGTTGACCTTGAGACTTCCATATTCTAAGGAAGCCAAAGCTAACCAATGGGGAAGCTGCACATTCAGAGAGATCCTGACCAGCCAGTAGCTGCTCCAGCCATTCATAAATAATACCTGTGAGTGACGAAGTTACCTTAGGTGTCCAGTTCCATGAAGTCTTATATGAATTTAGCCCTGCTGCATTTGACTGCAACCACAGGAAAGACCTTGAGAACCACCCTTCTGAACACAGTCAATCCCAAACATGAGATAATCAATTGTTATTTAAAGCCGTTAAGTTTTGGGGTGGTTTGTTACTCGGCAACAAGTAATCAAAAAAGGATTTTTCTGTGAGATAGAAACCCATTGGAAGATTCTGAGCAGAGGAATGACATGTCTTTGAAGGAGCACTCATTTATGCTATGTTGTGAGAAGACTACAGGAGTTGTTGGAAGGCAACTGCAGAAGTAGGAAGGCTGTTTAGAAGGCTCTTGCACTTCTTATAAGATTATTCACAGTTTTAATTAAATAATTTATTTTGTAACCTTTTAATATATTTCTTTCTGCTAGACTATAGCTTTACGGAAGCAGGGAACATTTAGATCTTGTTCACGTATCAATCCTCAGAGTCTGGTAGATACGTGATAAGAATTTATCGAAGAAAAGTATAATTGTATGAATGAATGAGAGAATGAATGAATGAATACTTTCAATGCTTAACTAAATAAAGACTTTATTTCTGGATGTTTTCTATGTTTTTGGTTCCTCCTTTCCTTTTCTTCTTCTAATTTCCAGTTCTGTTTCTTTCAACTTAATGCATATTTTTAATATGCAGGAGTAATGCATGAAAATGAGAATCTAATCATCATGGACTGAATAATTTGAATACAGAATAATTTTAGTGTTTTTAAATCCAAATCCAGATATGATAGGAAATGAGACAAAAATGTGACTGCACTGAAATACCTATCATTTTCTCATAAACAAATTTAAAGCCTACAGAATATTAACACGTTTTCTTCACTGCTTTGTAGAGTGAAACAGATATTGAGTGAAATATTCTGCAACATCAAAGGGATCATCTCTTTGAAAATTGCAGCAGAATAAAAATCATCTTATTCTCATATTGCAGATAAAGGAAATAGAAAGTAATATTCAAAAGAAGGAGGAAATTAAGTGTCCATATACCCAACTCCATGAGTTTCAAGAATTATCCATTAATGATGATTTATTTTTGTCTGATTTTAGCTTATTTGAAAATAATTTATTTTACTATGTATGATTTTATATTTCAGCATCTCTACATCATTGTTATGGGCCATTGTTCTACCCAAGCCTCAAGAAATGATCCCAGCACTGTATTAGGACCAGCTCCAGGTATCAGTGACAGAAAATTAAATCATGAGGTGTGAGAAAGTGGCTTTATAGTACAAAAGTTCCTTGTATCCACTTTTATTTTCTGTCCTCCCTGTTTCCATACCCCCAAATATGTTCCAATACATGTTCTCTTGTTTTCTGCCAGAAAATATTTGCAAGGTCCCACATATTTTTTAGTTAATGATCTCTTTCCTCTCACAGAAGGTACTATACTTCCCTAGTTGGGCCATGTGACATTCTTTATAACATCACACTGGCCCATTATACTGATGACATCATAGTATTGAGATGTCAGCAGAAACTGTCCAGTATTCTGGACATGACGGTAAGTCACATGTGAGCAAGAGAGTAGGAAATAAACCCTAAAATCATTTATGGCACCTGCCATATTAATGAAGTATTTAGCAGTCCTGTGCTGTGGGCCATAATGGGATATTCTCTCTGTTCCAGTTATCCATTGCTCCAAAAAAATAAAACAATCCAACGCTTTGTGACTTAGAAAACGAACAATGATTTATTTTGTTCATGTATCTGCAGTTCAAGCAGGAAGCGGCAGGAACAACTCATCTCTGCTCTATGCGGCCCCAACCAGCTGGGGCCAGAGGCTCACTCACTTGGTAGCAAGTTGAGGCTGGCTATAGACTGTGAACTCATCTGGAACTGCTGAGGGACCTTGGTTCCTTTGCACATGGACCCTTCTCAGGACTTCCTCAAATTTCTTAAAACATGGTAACTAGATTCAGAGAGTGAGTCCCTCAAGAGTCCTGGACAGAAGCTGCAAGGCTGCTTATCACTCTACCTCAAAAGCTTCAGAGGGTTAGTTTTGCCGCATTATATCAATAGAGTTAAGTAACTGAGACCAGACCAAATTCAGAGGAAAGGAAATTGGATTCAACCTCTCAATGGAAGTAGTAGCAAAACATCTGCAGCTAGTTTTCAGCTGCCATGTCACCCACAGAAAATGAGACATTGTTACACTTTGAAAATCCTACAACTAAAAAAGCAACAGAGCATTTAGTAGATATACTAGAACCCACTTTAATGACCTCATTTTAACTGAATCACCTCTATAAAGACCCTATGTCCAAATCAAATCACATTGGTACCTGTGGTTCAGACTTCAACAATATTTTTTCGGGGAACACAATTCAGCCCATAACAACTCCTCAGAGGTCCCCAGAAACCCTTTTCTAACTTATTGGTCAACTCCTCCCGTTCCTAAAATAATTTTCCAACCATACTCAACCTCCAAAAACTAGCAGAGGACAATTTGACTATTAGAAGTTAACTTTCTAATATCCCTACCTACATATTTACCTAAACCTGAATCTACTCTCCCTTATTTTTCCCATTCTCAAAAGTATCGCCTCCTCTTGGAAGGCTCATTCCTCCTCCTGAGTTCATTATCTGACCTTGCACTGTCTCATGTGAAAATAGTTCCTTTCCTGTGTTTGCAACTTTTTGCCCCTTACTGGAGGCTCACCTCTCTTCTTGGTGCACAGCGCCCAGACTCCTCCACTCTGTGATCCTTTCCTCTGTTCAAAGCAAAGCTCCTGAAAAAAACAGTCCACAATTATGACTACACAACAGCCTACACTTCTGACTACATCCCCTCTTCCCAGCCCACAATCACTTTTCAGTGTGCTGTGGAACTTCTACCACAATTCTCCAATGACATCTCTCTGGCAAAGTTAACCAAGGACACCTAATCACCAAGTTCAGTGAGTTGTTCAGTGACCTCATCTTACTTTATCAACCTATGACGCCTGATAATACTGATAACTCTCTTTTCCTCCACACTGTTTTTTGGTAACTCCTTTCCACTTAAAAAAATTTTCAATTTTGATATCCCCAAAGGTTTTGACCTTGGGCCTCTTCTTTCCCCATAGTATAAAATATACCTGAAACCGTAAATCATAAATAAGTAAACCATAAATCATTCTGGGGGGGATATGACCCTCTAATCTATTTATTCAATCTATACATTTTTCATAGTTTCCAGAATCATATATCCAACTGCCTAGTTGATTTTGAAAATTATATATTTCATAGATACTTTCATGTGTAAATCTGCTAATTCTTTAATCCTTATTATGGTAAATCCAACTCAATCCACCTCGTTCAACAAGCCAGATATGAAGTATGCTGACATTTTCCCTATCAAAACTTTAAATTCTACTGACTCATTAACGCTTCTCATATTTGCCCCATCTTTCTGTCCTCACCACTACCGCTTTAATTCAAAACCTCATTAAAACACATTAGGACTGATGCAATACTTACCTAACTACTGTCCAAGCTTTGGTTCCTACTGTAACCTCCATGTGATTGACAGAGATGCTTTCCAAAATAAAAATCTGTTCATGTGCAGCCTTAAAGTGTTTTATTGGCTCCCAAAGTTTATAGGATGAAATATAAGATGTAAGTCTTCGATGATGTTGTTTTTACTTGTCTCTCTAGTTGTATCCCTGTCTTCTCTACATTTCTATGACCTCTGTGTGAGTGCTGGGGATATTAGTTTCATATTTCTGAACTTCCATTAATGCTACTCCTTATACCTAGAGTATCTTCTCCAAGACCCCCACTCCTTTCTTGCATTCTTCAAGATTCCTAAGTGTTATATCTTTTATGAAGAATTTCTACCATACACACACCTTAACTCCATCCCCAGGAAAGACTAACTACACCTATTCTTCCTCACCATCTTTATCTTTTCAAAATACAACCTCTAACTCTGGCATAAATGTCGTTGATCTACTAAACTGTGCAATCTTTGAGGCTAGGGATCATGCATTACTTATTAATTATGACTTTGTCTTATGGTACTTGTCACATAATAGTTACTCAATGAATATTTGTTGAAGGTGTTGAATTAAAAGACCTTTGTGGTTATTAATTCCAAACATATATATAATGAAGGAGTCCCTTCTACAATATTCCATTGAGATGTTCATTCATCCAGTTCTTGAAGACTTATGTTTCTCATTTCTTTCCATTTGATTTCAATAGGTTAGATGACTTCAAAAAAATAAAATTTATTAAGGACTGATCTACTGGTGTGCATTTTGGTTATAAATTGCACAAGCAATCAGTTTATCAATTCCTAATTAAATAGAAACTCCTATTTAAAAACATTTATTAGAGATTTTAGTTCAATATAATTTAACCAATATGATGATAATGTAATTGTCAGTAGTATTAAGTGCATTATTGTTTTAAGTTTACGGAAATATTACTCCCACTATATTGTACAGAGAGTTCACAACTGAGGTATCATGTCCAAGTATAAATATCTTGTAAAAGATGAAATAGAGTTCCAGGAAGAAGACTTGAGAGGAGAGTAGAAACCATATATGGTAGAAATATAACATGTACCTATTTAACTTATGTGTCAATTCACCTTCCCAAAGACATGACTTCACTCATTCATTTAATCGTCACAAGAAGAAACAAACATAAATGTATTAAGCTAAAGAAGCTTGATATTAAAACAGAATAGTATGAACCTACAGGCAATTAGGAATACTTTAGAATTTTTCACTTGTTCCTCATTCATCACTATGGATTTGTTAGTTATATATAAGATAAAATGCTTTGTTTTCCCAGACAGCTACATGAAGCTTTTTCTTTGTTGCTTCTGTCATGGTTCTCCAATGTGATATTGCATGCACTAACAATGTGTACATGTTATTTGGATGATTTAAAGGATTTCAAATGTAATTTTTTTTTAACTATGCTCATTTCCACCAATCTTATTAACTTCAGAATCCAAACCACCAGGTAAGTCTTCTTGAGAAGACTGGAAGAGTTAAAAGTGGGTTAGAAATGAATTAGAAGGAAAATGATAAAAGTATTCAAATACTTAAGGGATATCAAATCATGCCCTGAAGAGTTAATAAGGATTTGAACAAATGTGTGAAAATTACAAGTAGACATATTTCAACTTTGCAGGAAGAAGAGTTAACAGGGTAAGACTTAAACATGCTTTATTGGTGGAACTGAGCTAAATATATACAGTGCATTACTGATATACTATATATATATATATTTATAGTATATATAATATATAACCTCTAGATCCGTTTCCTAGCCTTTTCTATTTTTCTCAGTGCCCTTAGAGATTGCTCTGCATGGCCTACATCACAGGTTTCTTTGTCCACTGGATTCCTGGGCTCCACCAGTTAGGATCTGAATAGGAAAACAGAAAGTAAAATGAGAATGAGATCAGGGTATTTATCCTCTGACTCTCACCCATGGGGGAGGAGGCGAGATCACCGTGGGATGGCATCATCTCTCAACTGAAGATCAGAGTTAATGTCAGACAGCCCTGTCTGCACGAGCCTCTGTGCCTCTTCTTCCAGTTACTTGCCACTTCAGGCCTTGGAGGTTCCTGTCCTGAGTGGTACAAGCCCAAGGATACTGTGTTATTCAGCATGATTTCCTTATAAATAGTCTCCTATTTAAATTTCCTCAAATTATCTCAATTTGTTTATTCCATCTGTTTCCTGCTGTAAAAATGATTGCTATAGGAACCCTTTGAAAATTTTATGAATGCTAAGACCTTAACTTCAAAAGTTTAAAAAAAAAACCCAAATATAATTACAATTTCCTATTTCTTTATTCATGAACTCAACCAAAATTATGCATTCATAAATATAAAAAAGATTTAGGTAGCATTTTGCAGCATTAAACAGAGATCTCTTTGTCCAGTCAATTTCAACAAACAAGGAAACTGATATCAACTCACAGACTATATCAACTAATCTAAGAGCCATACAAAGTACAGCTTCCTTCTGAGTATCTGATGGGTGAATCACTGTTCACATGAAAAGCAAAAGATAAAATGTAATTCTCCCAATTCTTTTGACTTTGGCTGGTATTTCTGACCTGTCAGCCACCCAATGACTTCTGTTATAGTTGGAAAGCTCTTTTGCCATGGCTTTTCAGAGACCATTTACAATCTTTTGACAAGTGTAAATTTGATTCAATAGATCCTACTATAATAAAATGTCAACTTTACTTTTTTGGCCTGTATTTTCAGAATACATATTCATTCCTTGATATTATCTCTTTATATCCATGCAACAGATATAATATTAATAGCAACACAATGTGTGAACAGAGGCTTCAGATTAACCTGGAGCTGGAAGAATGCGAGAGAACATTTTCCAGATGGCATCAGCCTGGAAGGCGTCCTTGCCTTGCCACTCACAGTGATTGCTAAAGGAATGCGCTATTGTTAACACAGCTCCCAGGAGAGGAAAATCAGCTTTAGTGCCATTATAAGATATGGTTTCTTCCCAAGTACTGAGAATAAAGGCTAAGAAAGGGAAGCCAATGGCAAATGAAATGCTCACCCTTATCCAGGGTAGACCTACAGTAAAATGTCGAAGTAAGTGAAATTGGTCTTTCTAATTCTCCCTTTCAACAAATATTTACTTTGCTGGTGCTTCACTTTCAAAGCCTATTTCTTTAGCATTTAAAGGTAGCTTTGAGTATCAGCTGATAAAAGATTAATGAGTATATTTACATTTTGATAAAGATTTTTAAGGTAAACTATGTCTTTGACATGATAAAAAGTTCTTTATTGCTAAAATATTAGCATTTCAAAGAAATGACATCGGATCGAACACTAGCTACAGCAGGCTTTGTACTTCTCATTGCGTAGCCATGCATTTCTTCATGAAGAACTCTGTTTCTATAATTCTCTGGGACAGTAGGAAGCCTCCCTGAAACCCCGCACTTCTTCACACAGCTCCGGTTAACTCAAATGGTGGTCCACAAAACATATTTGAAAAGCTGTAAGGAAGATTTAAAATAAAAACTTGACTAACAATATCTAAACTTCAGAAAGTAAAAACTATATTTCAGAAAAGCAGGGAAAACTAATTGGCAAGCTGCCTCCATCTTGCAGATGGATGTTAGGTCGCAACACTTGCCTGTAGAATCTATCCTGCAATCCTGCAAAATTTATACTGATTGTGCTGGCGAACAGAGAATCTCTGTTCCTAGAGAATCCTAAGAAGACAAGGTTTCGAAGGCAGAAATTTGGAAAAAGCTTTTATTAATCATGATTTTGATTAATTTGTTCAATATTCATATGTTTTTAGCCAGACACTGAGCAAGGTGTTACAGGAAAAACAGTAATATCCAGCATGTGCCCAACCTGGAGAAAAGTACCTGTACTCAGCGAGACTTTAGAAAGATCTATAAATTACTGTAATGTAATTTGTTACAAGTACCTCAAGATTGCACAAAGTGCTATTAGATTTCAAAGGAGGAAATGAGGGATCATTCAGAGGAAAGAGATCAATATACAACCACATTTTTCTCTTCATTAAAAACCCTCTAATTGGGGCTTCCCTGGTGGCACAGTGGTTGAGAATCTGCCTGCTAATGCAGGGGATACGGGTTCGAGCCCTGGTCTGGGAGGATCCCACATGCCGCGGAGCAACTAGGTCCGTGAGCCACAACTACTGAACCTGCGTGTCTGGAGCCTGTGCTCTGCAACAAGAGAGGCCACGATAGTGAGAGCCCCGTGCACCGCGATGAAGAGTGGCCCCCGCTTGCCACAACTAGAGAAAGCCCTCGCACAAAAATGAAGACCCAACACAGCAAAAATAAATTAATTAATTAATAAACTCCTACTCCCAACATCTTCTTTAAAAAAAAAAACAACCCTCTAATTATATACATTTCAAAACAAGACACAAATGCTATGTTCTAACAAAATTAGCCATTTTAATTCTTCTTGCAATTTTCACAGGTCTGAATTTTTTCTCACATTATCACTTAGATTTAACTAGTAAAAATGATTGACTGCTGTCTGCTAAGCATGAACCAGCAAACTCACTTATTTCATAGGATTCATAAGAATCCCTAAAGTGAGGGTGCACTCCTCAGTAAATTGCTAAACACACGAACACTGAAATGTTACTAGTTGGATAAATACTGATTTGAGAGATAAAATGAAAAGAGTATTTTATTCTGTTTCTTTCAGATTAATATTATTTTCTCATTTCAATCTAGATGAAGTTTCTTCAGCATTTTCTGTGAAGGTAAAACATGACTCTGGGAATCATTATAATAAAGTCATAGACTGCTTTGAATATTAATTTCCAAGATGTTTTCACAGTGCTTCATGTTTGTTTCTTGATTAGTTTCATTCACTTTCTTTGCAGAGTGTGAAGGCCAGGGAGCCTGCTCGCTTCTGCTGTAGTTCATGGTGAGGTCGGGGGAAGGGGAATGAGCTTCTGAGGATTCAGTCATGTTCAGACTATCTGTCAAAGTTGACAGTAAAAACTGAAAGATTCGTGGGCAGAATACCAGGAGAGCTAAGTTATTGACTTAGTCCTTCTCCTCATACATATCCTGCCTATCAGGACCAATGCTTGGCCATCTCTGCATATCACTTCCAGCATTTGTATGTAGGAGTGGAAACACCATCTCCATGTACTTCATCAGCTTGTTTTAAGAATAATGCGATAATGGGAAAATGCTATATAAAAAGTAGACATGAAACCACATCGAGGAGGATGTGTGAGAGATGTTATTATTGCTTTCCAGATGTTATTTTTGCTTCATTTAGAAGTTCAAAATAAGCTATGTTCAGTATAAATATGAAAACAAAATATTTAAAAAATGGCATGACTTGAAATCAGCTTCTAAGGCGGTCCTAGAAAATTAGCTTGGTTCGTTACAAAATTTGCTATTTTGTATGACTTTAGATACCTAAGAGGACATAAATCAATGTTTGGCAAATGAAATTAATCACAATTCAACCACTATAGATTGAAAAGTTGTGATTCAGTAATTCTTTTCCTCGTTGTGGATTTTAGAGACAGAGCAGCCAATCTAAAATCAGACACAGCTGAAACTAAGTCAACTCTCACAGATACAAATTCAACAAGGAGGAATTACCATTAGAGATCAGAAAATCATGTTGTGCTCTATTTACAATAGCCAGGAGATGGAAACAACCTAAGAGTCCATCATGGGATGCATGGATAAAGAAGATGTGGCACATATATACAATGGAATATTAGCCATAAAAAGAAACGAAATTGAGTTATTTGTAGTGAGGTGGATGGACCTAGAGTCTGCCATACAGAGTGAAGTAAGTCAGAAAGAGAAAGGCAAATACCGTGTGCTAACACATATATATGGAATTTAAGAAAAAAAAAATGTCATAAAGAACCCAGGGGTAAGACAGGAATAAAGACACAGACCTACTAGAGACCTACTAGAGAATGGATTTGAGGATATAGGGAGGGGGAAGGGTAAGCTATGACAAAGCGAGAGAGTGGCATGGACATATATACACTACCAAACGTAAAATAGATAGCTAGTGGGAAGCAGCCGCATAGCACAGGGAGATCAGCTCAGTGCTTTGTGACCACCTAGAGGGGTGGGATAGGGAGGGTGGGAGGGGGGGAGACACGAGGGGGATGGGATATGGGAACATATGTGTGTGTGTGTGACTGATTCACTTTGTTATGAAGCAGAAACTAGCACACCATTGTAAAGCAATTATACTCCAATAAAGATGTAAAAAAAAAAAAGAAAATCATGTTGCAAGAAAGCAGATATAAAATTCATGAATTGGCTTTATATAATAAATACAATAAAATATGCTCTTTGCTTACTAATACTTCGGGTTTGGACAGCTTTGGTTCAAATTCTAGCATGGTTCCAGGTGTGTATAATCTTAGACTACTTTCTTAGCATCAATTATGTCACTCCTTTTCATTTTTGGAAGATGTAGAGACTTGGTTTATCTGTATAAATGACTCATCAGACAAGACTCCTGAAAACTTCTTACTTCTTAGGTTCTAAGGGCCTGCACTTCTACTACACTTGAGCCACCCACTGGGTCACGAGTTCTGTGACCCTAAATGAGCTACTTACTCTGAGAAAAAAATATCCAGTGAGATTTCTGAAAAGCCAGTGAGATTCCAGTGAGAATCAAATGGTGTAATATATACAATGCCCTTTGCAGGCTAATACATATATGGTGCTGAAACTAATAACTCTACTTCAGTAAATTACCAAGTCAGAAAACAGTTCTTATTTTCTTGCATACTTCGTCTCTGGTACACACTGGGCAAGGATACTGAATGACTTCTACAAGACAAACATGCCCAGACTTGGGCAGTTTCTAGAATAAAGAAGAATTTGGTGGTGAGTATGTTCCAGGCTCCCCTAGGTTCTTCAGTCTAGCACTGCCTCATCTGGACACTACAGAACAAGCCCACCCAGAGCCCTACTGTTCTCAGTACTACTGAGCAGGGGCAAAAAAAAAAATTTAAATAATAAATTCTCATGCTTGTGGAACTTACTCTGCAGTGAGAAACAGACATATTAGTGAGCTCAGTATTAGCAATAAAAATAGAATTGTGACTTCCATAAGGACAAACTGCTGTGAAAATTGTACTTTTACTGTAAACATGTAGAAAACTGAATATTTTTATATATTTAAGTATATAATTACTATAAATAATTTATAATTAATATACAATATAAATATTTTTATATTTAATATTTTCATAAGTTGGACAACTGGCAGTGCAGGCCTGTAATGCTTGAGAGCAAGGAAACAAATGAGGTGAGCTTCATGGAGACTCTGATTGCCTGGAGTCAGATTCTAAACTGCAGCACAAGGACAGGAAACTCAGAACAGAGGTTGGCAGTCTCCATAGGTTGAGGAGAAAGAGATTGGAGTTACAAATTTGAGGACATTGAGGTGCTAGAATTTGTGTACTGGAGAGGAAGAGGCAGCAAGGAGGGAACATTCCAGAGTTCCGCAGGGTAATCCCCTCAAGTCTACGGCTGAGTACTGATCTCTGTATGCATAGGTGCTTATTTCTTACCCTACAGGGCCCAAACAAATCCCTTACCCAAACACACAGCTGTATCCTATGCTTTAACTAACAGGAAATATTTGACATATTTTAATTCTGAGCAATATCTTTTTCCTCCTTTGAGGTAGAGCTTTTAGAAAGCCATGTTTTTTACTCATTGTTACCCAAGTAGTAAGTCTGAAATGATTATCTGAAACATTATTTCCTCAGATGGTCTCCCATCTCTTTGACAATTAAAACCAAACTCCTTTAGCAAAATAAATCTTTCATGATCGACCCCACATTACCTTCACGAGCATCATTTCTTCTCACTTCTTCCCTGTGCTATAAAATCTAGCTATAAGGGCCTCCTTGTATTTCATTGAATGTAACTGTATTCATTTTATTAACAGGAGCCAAAAACTGAAAACAACTGATGTTCGTCAACAGGTGAATGAATAAACAAATCGAGACAGATTCATACAAAAGGAATATTACTCAGAAACAAAAAGAAACAAACTACTGATATAAACAACAACGCAGATGAGCTCAAAAATACTCTTGAGTGAAAGAAGCCAGAAACAAGAGTACAAACTATAGAATTCCACTCTATGAAGTTTGGGAACAAGCACAATTTATCTAAACTAATAGAGGTCAGAATAGAAGTTGCCTCTACTCAGATCTGCTGGAAAGGAGCACGAAAGACTTTTTCTAGGATGATCAAAATATTCTATATCTTGACTGAGTGCAGGTTATGTGGATGTAATTATTTATCAAGACTCATTGAATTGTACATTCAGAATGTGTACTTGTGTGCTTCACCATACATAAATTAAATCTCAATTTAGGAACAAAGTTAGAAATCTCAGTTTAGAAAGAAAGCAATGCTCTAAGATAAATAATAAGAATAACTGATTTTTACTGAGCACTTGTTCCGTGTTAAAACCATTACTATTCTCTTATTGGGCAGAATCCTCTTCTGCTAATACAATTATCTTGGTAGTATCTCATATTAAGTGCTCAGCTGATATTAGCTATTATTATAAATGTGCAAAATATATGGAGATATTTAGTGAATAAGTGTGTTATAGTAGGAACTTCAGGGTAGTAACAAAATAAAACTTTTTTCACTCTTTTATATCCAAACAGGGATAAAATAATTGCAATGATACTATAATATCTTTTATAGGATTTGTTTTCCTATCATGTTGGGGTTTTTTGTTTTCAGTTTTTATCTTTGATACTTCAACTTCTGATAGCTACTAAAAACTTGAGATGCACTTTTATGTGAGACAGGGGAATGGAAAACTGACTAAAACTGAAAGGGTCAGGACAGTTAAACCAATTTTACTAGCTTTTATAAAACGCTTAAAGAAACAATCTTCCGAGGCTGGGAATATCTTTTTCCCTAGAAGTGGAAAAAGGCATCATAAAAAGACATTTACTGGGTTCATAAAATTCAAATGAATCTATTATCACCAGGTTTCACAATATTAAAAGACAGATGATGAAGGGAGAAATGAAATACGTGAAAGCAAATTGAACATTAAAAACGTTAGAAATAAGAAACCTAAAAAATCCACTGGTAAACCAATTAGAATTTTATTACAGCTCAAATGATTACCATAAAATCTGATATTAATTTAATACAAGATTTCATTTTTCTATTTTCCCAAATATATGACAGATCTTAGCCAAGTACACTTAAAATTCTTGTTGTTTATCAAGTGTCTGGTAACCTAAGATAAATCAGACTGTGAAATGGTTATATGATATAGTTATTTAATAAGATTCTGGTTAATTTGGCTAAATTTATGCACCCTTTATTCATTTTTATCTAGTAACTAACATGAACAAAAAGCTATCTTCCTTATATGCTAATTATCGTTTGTTCTGTCATTACATCTGTTTTGTAATCACTTCAGTTCTGTAAAATGGAAGTGGAATCCAAATGAAGCTTCCATTGCTTATCTGACTGATATAAACTATGAAATAGTCTAAGAAACTATACCTATCTATAACACCAGGCCTTCTAGTAGGCTACCAACCTACAGCAGAATAATTCCTTCTCTTCCACATCAGCAGCTCTTTGTCATTTATGTGCAGTTGGAGGAACAATCACATGCTTGAAAAAATGATTGCTTCTCTATCACCATCTGATATTTTTTTAAGCAACCCAATAACAGTGCTATTTCTATAATTAATTCTTTTCATGAAACTAAAGCTTATTCAAAGTAACAACAAGAATTAAAGATGATCTTTTTAAATTTAATTGACTATTTTCAGAGCAGTTTTAGTGCTACAAATGCAGGAAGTACAGAGCTCCAATGTTGCCCCCCCCAATTATTCCCCTATTGTTAACAGCTTGTATTAGTGTGATACATTTGTTATAACTGAATGAACCAATATTTATATGTTATTATTAACTAAGTTCATAGTTTGCTTTCACTCTCTGTTTTAAAGCTCTGAATTTTTTTTTTTTTTTTTGCGGTACACGGGCCTCTCACTGTTGTGGCCTCTCCCGTTGCGGAGCACAGGCTCCGGATACACAGGCTCAGTGGCCGTGGCTCACGGGCCCAGCCGCTCCGCGGCATGTGGGATCTTCCCGGACCGGGGCACAAACCCGTGTCCCCTGCATCGGCAGGCGGACTCTCAACCACTGCGCCACGAGGGAAGCCCAAGCTCTATGAATTTTAACAAAGGCATGATGTCACATATTCATCGTTACAGTATTATATAGTTTCACTGCTCTAAAAATCTCCTGGGCTTCACCTATTCATCCTTTTCCCTAACCCCTAGCAACCACAGATCTTTGTACTCTCTATATAGTGTTGCCTTTTCCATAAAGTCATATAGTTGGAATCCTAAGTATGTAGCCTTTTCAGACTGGCATCTTTCCCTTAGTAATACGCATTTAAAGTTCTTCCATGTTTGACAGCTAATTTTTTTATTGTTAAAGAAAATTCCATTATGTGGATGTACCACAGTTTATTCATCCATCTATTGAAGGATATCTTGGTTGGTCACAAGTTTTGCTAATTACGAACAAAGTACTATAAACATTTTTGTGCAAGTTTCTGTGTGGACACAAGTTACCAACTCACTCGGGTAAATACCAAGGAACAAAATTTCTGGGTCATATGGTACGATTATGTCAGCTTTGTAGGAAACTTCCAAACTGTCTTCTAAAGTAGCTGTACAATGGTGTATTCCCATCAAAAATGAATGAGAGTTCTTGTTACTCCGGATCCTCACAAGCATTTGATGCAATCAGTGTTTTGGAGTTTTGCTGCTGTAATGATTATAATGGTATCTCACTTATATTTTCAATTGTCTAATGAAGTATGATGTTAAGCATCACTTTACATGCTTATTTGCACCAGGACCAGATGGGTTCATTTGTGAACTCTACCAAATATTTAGGGTAGAAAAGATACCAACTCTCTGCAATCTGTTTCAGAAAATAGAAGCAGAGGAAACACTCCCCAGTTCTTTCTATGAGGCCAGTATTATCCTCATACAAAAACCAGACAAAAACATCACAAGAAAGGAATGTTGCAGACCACGATCTCTAATAAACATAAACAGAAAAATCCTCAAGATAGTATTAACAAGTTGAATTCAACCATGTATAAAAAGAATTATGCACCACAAGGAAGTGAAATTTATTTCAAGTATGCAAGCAGGCTGGTTCAACATTCGAAAATCAACTAATGCTATCACATCTGCAGGTTAAACAATGCACACCCAGTCATAGTATAAACTGTCAGCAAACGAGGCCATGTCTAGTGTACTGAGTCCATTGAAGGCATTTCTATTAGTGTTTTTTATTTCTAGAATTTTGTTTGGATTTTTCCTCTGAGCTACAGCTCTCTCTTTACATTGCCCATCTGTTCTTGCATGTTGTCCACTTTTCCCATCAAAGCCCTTAGCATATTAATCATAGTTACTTTAAATTCCCAATCTGAAAATTCAAAATCTCTACCATGTCTGAGTCTGGTTTTGATGTTTGTTTTGGTTTTTTTGACTATTTTTTTTTGTTTTTTGGGTTTTTTTTTTTTTCCTTTTAGTATGCTTTGTAAATTTTTGTGGAAAGCCAGGCAAGATGTATCTGGTCAAAGAAACCAAGGTAAATAAAGCCTTTAATATAAGGTGCTATGTTTATCTTGCTAAGAGTTAGGCCGTGATTACTGCTTGTTGTAGCTATGATGTTAGAGGCTAAATTTCCTCTAGTGTCCTTGTTTTTGTTTCCTCTATTATCTTTGGGTCTCTGTACAAACTCCTTCTTAAATAAGGTCTGAGTCTTCCAGTTCAGCTGTAATCCCTTTTTATTAGAGGAACCCATATTGGTGTGGTGGTGAGCATTCTGTAATTCTGTTAGCCCTTAATCCTATAGGCTCAGTCCTTAGGGAGCCTATGTCCTTGGGATGTGACCTTCACACGTGCTTCCCAGTTCTGTTTCCCCCACTTAGATGTGACAGGAAGGCTAGAGGGGCCAGTGTTGGTATTTCCTTTCCTCAGATTGGTTAAGGTCTGGTAAAACCCAAATCAGTTAAGTTTCTGGTAAAATAGTTTCCCTTGAGGGGAGGCCTTTGTTCAGGGAGCAGGGGGCTCTGGGCTTACTTCAGACTGGATGCTTTTCCTCTCCTCCCACCAGAAGCATGAGGAGATTTTTCTCTGATCTTCACCCTGAGAACCTGGTGGGGTTTCTGGAGGAAAAACGTATGAAAGCATGGGCCTCCTCACCACCCCTGCAATAAAAAAGGCCAAGGGCTTCCCTGGTGGCGCAGTGGTTGAGAGTCCGCCTGCCGATGCAGGGGACACGGGTTCATGCCCCGGTCCGGGAAGATCCCACATGCCGGGGAGCGGCTGGGCCCGTGAGCCGTGGCCACTGAGCCTGCGCGTCTGGAGCCTGTGCTCCGCAACAGGAGAGGCCACAACAGTGAGAGGCCCGCGTACCGGAAAAAAAAAAAAAAAAAAAAAGCCAAGACCTCAGGAGTTTTTCTCTCTGTTAGTTCACACTCAGTCTCCAACAATTAGTCCTTTACCCTTTAGCATTCCTACGAGGCTCCAGCCGTGCCTTCTGCCGCCCACAAGAGCACTCCCTGTCATAAAAATATGTATAATATTATATTTTAAAATTATCCAGGTAAATAATTACATAGAGGTAGACTTTTGACCTTCAGTATTATTTTAATACTATGATAACTTCAAAATACTGTGATCACATATTAGAGATGATTACGGCCATAGTTATATGATCATTAGTAATCTAGTAGTTGTATTTAATGCTATGAAGTAATTATCTAGACAGAAAATGTAAATGCGTGGAAAAGATAAATACTGTTTCAATGGGCAAAGATTTTTTATTATGATAGCATCAGAAAAAATTGCTTTATTCATGCAAAGAAATTATACAAAATCTTAATTATTGATGTCATTTACCAGGCTTTAATTCCTAGCATCTCCTGACAAGTAAAAGAGAAAAGAAAACCCTGAGAGTATTTAACATTCTTTGTGGCTCTGTATTTTCAACTAGTTTAGGATCCACCCAATTTCCAAGGGAAAACCTTTTTCCCAATTATTGCTATATTCACTGGGGCTGTTCAGGTCTAGAGCAGCCTGAAACCAATCTGGTTCAAAACAAACAAGAGAACAACAACGAACAAACAAGTAAAACCACACACATTAAATCATATGTGAAAGAGAAAAAAATTATTAACATGAGGATACTCTCTGATTTCCCCTCATGGTTACCTACTGCTCACCCCGACCCCAGCACTCACTTTCTAGAGAAGTTCTTGATGGTAGGTTTCTGAATCTCTTGTGATGTAGGTTCTACAGCAGAGAAAGAGAGAGAGATCTAAGCTGTTAGAGATAGTGAGGGTTCTCAAAGTTTTGAGGAGATGGGAGAGGATAGGCTGGACTAGGGAGGGGATGGGGTGGAACAGTTTGGATTGGAGGAGGCATCTGGGGAGATTGATTAGCAAATAGATTCTAGAAGCTATTGCAGCAGGAAAGTGAATCGAAGGCTAGAAGAGGCACATTTTGAAAAAATATTGCTGAAGTTATCACTTTCATTTTTATTGTTTTTAAAAGTTCTAAAAAGTGGAATTTCTTTTAACATTTTAATTGCTGGATCATTTCTTTAAACATATAAGCATTTTCTTACTTCTCTTATGATATTTTTTTTCTCTTGATCTCATTTTCCCTGCTTGATATCACCCAATCGCACTATGCTCCTTGGCAGCAAAACTTTTAGAAAGAAATTGTTTAAACTAACTTTACCCATTTCGTCTCTTCCCATTCTTTTTTTTGGCCACACCACACAGCATGCGGGATCCTAGTTCCCCGATCAAGGATCGAGCCCACACCCCTGCACTGGATGCACGGAGTCTTAACCACTGGACCACCAGGGAGGTCCCTTCCCATTCTCTCTTAAACCCATACCTCTCAGGCTTTCATCCCCACACTCCACCAAAACTGCTCATGTCAAAAGTGCCATGACTTCCATATTGCTAAGTCCTATGCTCATTTAACAGTTATCATCTTACTTGACCTGTCAGCATCATTTATACAAAGGATTATGGCTTCCTCCTTGATACAGTTTTGTGTTGCTTCCAGCACTTTCCACATACTGGTTTTCCTCCTTAATAGGTGATTGTACATTTTCTGCTATGTTTGCTGGTTCCTCCTCTTTCCCCCAATTTCCCAATGTTGAAATTCTACAAGGAACAATCTTTGATCCTGCTCTATTCTCCATCCAAATACCCTCTCGTGGTGACCCCATCCACTCTCATGCCTTTAAATACTTTATGTAAAGTGATGACCTCTCTTCAGCTTTCTTCCTTAACATCTCAAACTGAACATGCTCTAAACTGAACTCTTGATATTCTTCCCCAAATTTGCTCTACCCACAGCTGTCTCCATTTAATTGATGTAGACTCCATCTTTTCTGTTGTTCCAGCAAAAAATATTGAAGCCATCCTTTTTTCTTTTCTTTCTCTCAAATATCACATCCAGTCAGTCATGGAATCTTGTTCATTTTTTTTTTTAAATATCCAAAATACAACCACTTCTATCGCCCCTGCTGTCACCACTCTGATGTGAAGAGCCAGTATCTTCCTTATTACTTCAGTTACCTCTTAACTGGTAAATGTGATTGTATCATTGCTATGCTCCTCTCCTGCCTCCCTCAAAGCATTATAGGGTCCATTTTCAACATACTAGTCAACACAGGTTCATAGATAAAAACATTTGATATGATAAAAATGGCAGTTCTTCACAATTTCATCTATCCAAATGAGAAGGAGGAGAAGGAGGAGAAGAAGAAGAAGGGGAAGAAGAAGAAGGAGAAGAAGAAGAAGGAGGATGAGGAGGAGGGGGAGGAGGGGGAGGAGGGGGAGGAGGAGGGGAGGAGGAGGAGGAGGAGAAGAAGAAGAAGAAGAAGAAGAAGAAGAAGAAGAAGAAGAAGAAGAAGAAGAAAGGGAGGGGAGGAGGAGGAGAAGAGAAAGAGGAAGGTAAAAAAAGAAAAAAGAGGAGGAAGAGCAGGAGGAAGAAGCAATAATGAAGGAGATGAAAGGGAAGAGGAAAGAAAGGAAAGGAGGGAAGGAGGGAGGGAAGGAGGAAGGGAGGGAAGGAGGAAGGGAGGGAGGAAGGAAAAAGAGAGAGGATAGGCAGGGAAGGAAAAGAAAGCTTGTATTAATAAAAATTTACCATTCCAGCTTGGTAAATAAAATAGTGTACTGTTGATGCAGGTGTAAATTAACAGACTAAGAAATACTAGAAAAAGGCTGTAGATTGCTTGCTATATTTTAGTTATGGAATTGAAAATCAATAAGGAAAGAACAGACTTAATAAACTGGAATGGTACAACAGTCTATCCATGTGCAAAAAGATAAAACTTCCTACCTTATGCTGGATACAAAAGTAAATGCCAGGTAGCTTAAAGCCTCAAATAAAAGATACAAATTAAAATTTTTAAAGAACAGAGATTATCTTTATGCCTTGTCATGGGAAAGAATTAGTTAAATAGGCTATAAAAGTATAAACCATATTGTGGGACTGCAGAGACATTATTTTTGTGTTTCTGCGTGATTAGAGCTTCTAGATTAAAGCACAAGGCATGGAAGTGAAATTATGACTGAATAGACAGTGAGAACTCCAGAGAGATTTACCTCCCTGGAGGCAAATGCTCACATTTCAATGAAGGGATGACACCCAGCACCAAGGAGACAACCTATGGGTTGTAAACTCAGAGACACTATTCTTAGCTTCTCCCTGGATACGGTTACTTACATTACAAAGGGTAAGAATCAAGGATTCTCCCTTTTGGCTTCTAAGGAATATTTGTTTCCACTAGGGAGATGAAGTTTCTCTTCATTTCTCAGGAGGGGAGGAGAGATGCAGCTGTCCCTCTTCTATATAAACTCATAGATTCTTAGTGCAGACCTTGGTTTAGGTAGGTCTACATCTGGCTGTCATCAAGTCACTATAGAAAGGGGATGTTGGGAGATGTCCCAATCTGCAGTTTTTACTATATGTAAGCAATAATTAATCTGACCTTCACCCAGGAACCTCCTATCTACTTTCAGGATAATAAGAATAACTATTAACTTTTAAAATTTGATGACACAGAGGAAATGATTGATAAACTTGACAACATTAAAATAAGAATATTTTGTAGAATAAAAGACATTATAAATATATTTGAAAAAATCAGAAACACTCAATTATGGGTAAAAATGTTGCTTATTGAGTGAAAAAGAGGAAGACATTAACAAGTTTAGCCACATAAGAGAAACTTCTAAACTGTAAAAGATAATATCTATAAAGCTAAAAAATTAAAGCTGAACCAGTGATACTCATCTATTTTAATGCATGTTAAAATCATCTTGGAAGTTTTTAAAAATTACCAGAAATGACCAATGCCAAGGTCCCACCCTAGACCAGTTAATTCAGAATATTTAGGGATGAACTGACCTCTGATATACAAGAAAAAATACATAAAATATTCCTGTGAATAAATAGGCTCAATATAACAACCTAATAATAAAAATGTACAGACTAGTAGTTCAAAGAAAAAGATGCAGAAATATTTTCAATCTTACTAAAAATCACAGAAATGCAGATTAAACAAAGTATAATTTTCATCCATTACACAGAGAAGATTGATAACACCCAGTATCTATAAATCTGTGGGTAATGGAAACCCATATAGTTTTGATAGAGCCACAAATAGTTTGAAGAAAAATTTGGGGATCCGTGAAAACCTTAAATTGTCAAACTCTTTAAATCCATAATTCAACTTTTGTCATTCAGAGGAAGCATATGTAAATGTACAGTAGAAGCTCTCCTAACCAACCCTGATTTAGCTAATATAACAGGTTAGCTGACATTCTTTTTCATTGATAAGCTACTTGAACAGGTACGCATGGCTTGTCACATCCTGACAAGCCAGGTACTTTCTTAGAACACTCAGACACTCCTGCTCTCACCAATGAAATTAATGCTTACCAAGCCAATTATGTTTGTTCCCAAACCCACATCACTACTGAATTTGTAATTGTAATTATGTAATTTTATTAAGTATTATACACACCAGAGAAAAGAGAGACGGTTGTCATTTCTATTAAAAACAAAATTCAAACTTCCAAAATTTTCTGAAAGTTTTGGGAAGACCTGAAAAAAATCAAGGCACTAAAATACACTTGTCCAACTGCATGCAAAAGATATTTTTTTAAAAATCCAGAATTATTCTGCAATTAAATACTTTCAAAATGTGTTTAAATTCTCAAGGAACTTTTTACAAAAGTAAAACTGGATGCAAAAGAACAATGGCTTATGCAAAAGAAGATGGCACAGGAACATAACTAGTATTGGCTCAATATACAGAATGGCAAAAAGTTGTACATTCATATGCATTCACATTCAAAAATTAATATCCATATGCCATTTCTTATGTCTTCATTTAAGTATCTTTAAATTTTCCAACCTTAAGTCCCTAGTGCACTGGTTATGAGTATGTACTTCAGTTATGTGCACAAGTATTTATTGTACCTCTGCTGTAACAAAGGAAGCTAGAAATAAAATTAATGAAATACACCATAACATATAAAGAATCAGAGGTATATGAAGTACGAGGAAAAGCTATAGAAAATAAATTGCTAATGAGGAATCTAAAAATCAATTTGTAGACTATTATACAGAACATGTTCCCAATTTTCTGTTTTGAGAAAATGATGTCCCAATATAGATAAATACCTACATAGCTAAACAGAACAATAGGCTGGAAAAATATTCATCTAACTATAAATAATTTCTCTTGCTTTTAATTTTCTTTTTTCTTGATGTACTTTATTATTTAAATATATGATTTGCGAAAAAATTGTATTTGTTCTCAAATAATCGATAGCAGCGTTCAAATTGTACTTTTTTCTAAAAATGCTTTATATAACAAATATTGTATTTGTATCGAACTAACAAAATATATTTCAAATAAATGACCATTACTTTCTCCACTACCTTTTGCTTTTGGCGACTAATGCTTGAGCATATAAAGGATGTGTGGCAGGACCTTAGAATTTTAGCAACATATCAGTCACTTAAATTGCTGATTAATTTTGGCTTGACACCACTTATGATTTTAGATCAAGTGCTTGATGAAATAATCAGTCATCTGTGTCTGCTTTGAGAAATTAGCATGTGTTTTAATTTGTCAAAATTTCTGAGTCTTTAACCCATAAGTACTGTCCTGGGTAGTATATGTCAACATTTCTCAACATTAAGAGAGAAATACTCTCAAAACGAGGAGAATCATGATTCTTATAGCTAGACCACCTCTGTAAACCTTCTTCATGTATTTTTCATTAGAAACTAAGTAGAGCTAGAGCTATAGACTGAGGTAATGAGCTCCTCGAATGTTTTATCAGAAACCATACTAAAGCTAAACAGGTGCTTTTTTAATCTATTAGTATTCTTTTATTATATTTAATAGTTATTAAATATAAGACAAATTGCTATTCTAGATGTTGAGAGAATGAGCTAGAAATTATCCCCCTCACTGGGGGTAGGGAGTGGAGTGCTGAGCATAGAGTAAGCACTTTGAAATCAAACCAAATCAGTAACTATGTATTCATTTGATTGAGCTAATTGTATTTATATAACTTTATCTCTGAAATTAAAAAGAAAGCCAATGATAAAATTATTCCGAATTGGCAAGCACAAATTATAATCAATCAAAGTCAAATATCAATATATTATGACTTGGAAAAAGGAGCGCTGTCATTAACCCACAGATAGTAGGATGAGGATTTCAAATACTTTTCCAGTAGTAGATGGAATGTATATGGATGCAATGTACTGTTCTTTCCAAGAATAATTCTGTCATGAAAACATATCTTTACTTAGTTGTCTGCAGTAAACTAGTAAAAATTTTACCCCTCCCTAAATTGTATTATCTGTCTTAAATACCTTTCTCATACAATGTATGTAGATAAGATGAAAATGAAGCTAAACAGAAATTGTTGTTAATAATTATCTGAAAGTAGATTAATATGCTTCTATAGAGGAAAGAAAATTAAATACACTTGAAAAGAAATCGCTGCTATCATGATTGGGAAATATAAAATCAGTCCCAGAATTGAGAGATAGTTGTGTTGCAGTTTCTAACTTCTACATATTTTATAAATGAGATAAACTAGACTTGAATAAGAGAGAATATAGAAAGTTTAAAAAATGTCAGAAAGAAGTGATATATAAGGATGTTGATTTCATAAATAAATATTTATTAAGTACTTACTATGTTACTATGTTGCAGACCCCTGGATGCCCAGTAAACATATTTACTTTCATGGAGTTTACTAACATAGGCATTAAAAATTACAAATATCACTCTATGTGCTGCTTTAGCTGTATCCCACAATTTGATGTGTTGTATTTTCAATCATTCAGTTCAAATACTTTTTAACTTCCCATGTAACTTATTCTTTTATCTATGGGTTATTCAGAAGTTTGCTGTTTAATTTCCAAATATTTACGGTTTCTCCAAATATCTTACTGTAATTTGATTGACTGAACATCAATCAAATGTAATTGATTCCTAATTCAATTTCATAGTGGTCAGAAAAGATACCCTGCAAGATTTTAATCCCTTTAAATGTACTGAGATTTGTTTTATGGCCCATCATTTGGTCTACCTATACTTATCATTAATGGACCCATCCCTTTGAACTGCGGTTGTTAAGTGACAGGATTTGATGGTTAATTTGATTGAGGGGTAATAAGGATGAAGTAGAGTGAAAAAATGATATCTCACATCTTTCTCTGGACGGCATTGCCTCTCACTGAAATGAGAAACGGAAGTTAACTAAGAGGTATGGGATGTGAGTGTTAATGAATTGTGGTGCATACACAATCATGCTGTAGAAGAAGAAGGTGGTGCACAGAGATCATACATATCTTAGACATGTTGAATTTGGTTTTTTTTATTTTTATTTTTTATTAAAGTACAGTTGATTTACAACGTTGTGTTAGTTTCTGGTGTACAGCACAGTGATTCAGTTGCACATATATACATATTATTTTTCATATTCTTTTCCATTACAGGTTATTATAAGGTATTGAATATAATTCCCTGTGCTGTACAGTAAATCCTTGTTGTTTATTTTATATACAATAGTTTGTATCTGCTAATCCCAAGCTCCTTAATTATCCCCTCACTTTTCCTCTTTGGTAACCATGAGTTTGTTTTCTATGTCTGTGAGTCTGTTTCTGTTTTGTAAATAAGTTCATTTGTATCATATTTTAGATTCCACATATGTGATCATGTGATATTTGTCTGATTTGCTTCACTTAGTATGATAATCTCTAGGTTCATCCATGTTACTGCAAATGGCAAAACTTCATTCTTTTTTATGGCTAAGTAGTATTCCCTTGTGTGCATGTGTGTGTGTGTGTGTGTGTGTGTGTATACATCTTCTTTATCCATTCAGCTGTCGATGGACATTTAGGTTGTTTCCATGTCTTCACTATTGTAAATAGTGCTGCTATGAACATAGGGGTACATGCATCTTTTTGAGTTAGAGTTTTGTCCAGGTGTATGCCCAGGAGTGGGGTTGCTGGATCATATGGTAGTTCTATTTTTAGTTTTCTGAGGAACCTCCATACTGTTTTCCATAGTGGCTGCACCAACTTACATTCCCACCAACAATGTAGGAGGGTTCCATTTTGTCCACACCCTCTCCAGCATTTTTCATTTGTAGACTTTTTAATGATGGCCATTCTGACCAGTGTGAGGTACATCACTGTAGTTTTGATTTGCATTTCTCTAATAATTAGTGATGTTGAGCATCTTTTCATGTGTCTACTGGCCATCTGAATGTCTTCTTTGGGGAAATGTCTATTAAGGTCTTCTGCCCATTTTTCGATTGGGTTGTTTGTTTTTTTTGGTGTTGAGTTGTATTAGCTGTTTGCATATTTTGGAGATTAAGCCCTTGTTGGATGCGTCATTTGCAAATATTTTCTCCCATTACATAGGTTGTCTTCTTGGTTTTTTTTTATCGTTTCCTTTGCTGTGCAAAAGATTCTTAAGTTTGATTAGGTCCCATTTGTTTATTTTTGGTTTTATTTCTATTGCCTTGGGAGACTGACCTACGAAAATATTGCTACAATTTATGTCAGAGTGATTTGCCTATGCTCTCCTCTAGGAGTTTTATGGTGTCATGTCTTATGTTTAAGTTTTTAAACAGCCTTTGTTTTAAAGTCTGTTTTGTCTGATATTGAGTATTGCTACCCCTGCTTTCTTGTCATTTCCATTTGAATGAAATATCTTTTTTCATCACCTTTCTTTTTTTTTTCTGCCTTTTCTTTTTTAACATCTTTATTGGGGATAATTGCTTTACAATGGTGTGTTAGTTTCTGCTTAATAACAAAGGGAATCAGTTACACATATACATATATCCCCATATCTCTTCCTTCTTGCATCTCCCTCCCTCCCACCCTCCCTATCCCACCCCTCTAGGTGGTCACAAAGCACCGAGCTGATCTCCCTGTGCTATGCGGCTGCTTCCCACTAGCTATCTATTTTACATTTGGTAGTGTATATATGTCCATGACACTCTCACTTTGTCCCAGCTTACCCTTCCCCAGCCCCATATCCTCAAGTCCATTCTCTAGTAGGTCTGCGTCTTTATTCCGGTCTTGCTCCTAGGTTCTCCATGACCACTATTTTTGTTTGTTTTTTAGATTTCATATATATGTGTTAGCATACGGTGTATGTTTTTCCCTTTCTGACTTACTTCACTCTGTATGACAGACTCTAGGTCCATCCACCTCACCTCAAATAACTCAGTTTCGTTTCTTTTTATGGCTGAGTAATATTCCATTGTATATATGTGCCACATCTTCTTTATCCATTCATCTGTTCATGGACACTTAGGTTGCTTCCATGTCCTGGCTATTTATTGTAAATAGAGTGGCAACGAACATTGTGGTACATGACTCTTTTTGAATGATGGTTTTCTCAGGGTATGTGCCCAGTAGTGGGATTGCTGGGTCATATAGTAGTTCCATTTTTAGTTTTTTAAGGAACCTCCATACTGTTCTTCAGAGTGGCTGTATCAATTTACATTCCCATCAACAGTGCGAGAGGGTTCCCTTTTCTCCAAACCCTCTCCAGCATTTATTGTTTGTAGATTTTTTGATGATGGCCATTCTGACTGGTGTGAGGTAATATCTCTTTGTAGTTTTGATTTGCATTTCTCTAATGATTAGTGATGTTGAGCATTCTTTCATGTGTTTGGTGCCAATCTGTATATCTCCTTTGGAGAAATGTCTATTTAGGTCTTCTGCCCATTTTTGGATTGGGTTGTTTGTTTTTTTGATATTGAGTTGCATGAGCTGCTTGTAAATTTTGAAGATTGATCCTTTGTCAGTTGCTTCATTTGCAAATATTTTCTCCCATTCTGAGGGTTGTCTTTCTGTCTTGTTTATAGTTTCCTTTGCTGTGCAAAAGCTTTTAGGTTTCATTAGGTCCCATTTGTTTGTTTTTGTTTCCATTTCTCTAGGAGGTGTGCAAAAAAGGATCTTGCTGTGATTATTTCATAGTGTGTTCTGCCTATGTTTTCCTCTAAGAGTTTTATCGTATCTGGACTTACATTTAGGTCTTTCATCCATTTTGAGTTTATTTTTGTGTATGGTGTTTGGGAGTGTTCTAATTTCATTCTTTTACATGTAGCTATCCAGTTTTCCCAGCACCACTTATTGAAGAGGCTGTCTTTTCTCCACTGTATAGTCTTGCCTCCTTTATCAAAGATAAAGTGACCAAATGTGCGTGGGTTTACCTCTGGGCTTTCTATCATGTTCTATTGATATATCTTTCTGTTTTTGTGTCAGTACCATACTGTCTTGATCACTGTAGCTTTGTAGTATAGTCTGAAGTCAGGGAGCCTGATTCCTCCAGCTCCGTTTTTCTTTCTCAAGATGACTTTGGCTATTCGGGGTCTTTTGTGTTTTCAAATTGTGAATTTTTTTGTTCTAGTTCTGTGAAAAATGCCAGTGGTAGTTTGATAGGGATTGCATTGAATCTGTAGATTGCTTTGGGTAGTACAGTCATTTTCACAATGTTGAGTCTTCCAATCCAAGAAGATGGTATATTTCTCCATCTGTTTGTATCATCTTTAATTTCTTTCATCAGTGTCTTATAATTTTCTGCATACAGGTCTTTTGTCTCCTTAAGTAGGTTTATTCCTAGATATTTTATTCCTTTTGTTGCCATGGTAAATGGGTGTGTTTTCTTAATTTCACTTTCAGATTTTTTATCATTAGTGTATAGGAATGCAAGAGATTTCTGTGCATTAATTTTGTATCCTGGTAATTTACCAAATTCATTGATTAGCTCTAGCTGTATTCTGGTAGCATCTTTGGGATTCTCTATGTATAGTATCTGTCATCTGCAAACAGTGACAGCTTTACTTCTTCTTTTCCGATTTGGATTACTTTTATTTCTTTTTCTTCTCTGATTGCTGTGGCTAAAACTTCCAAAGCTATGCTGAATAATAGTGGTGAGAGTGTGCAACCTTGTCTTGTTCCTGATCTTAGTGGAAATGGTTTCAGTTTTTCTCCATTGAGAACGATGTTGGCTGTGGGTTTGTCATATATGGCCTTTATTATGTTGAGGTAAGTTTCCTCTATGCCTACTTTCTGGAGGGTTTTTATCATAAATGGGTGTTGAATTTTGTTGAAAGCTTTCTCTGAATCTATTGAGATGATCATATGGTTTTTCTCCTCCAATTTGTTAATATGGTGTATCACGTTGATTGATTTGCATATATTGAAGAATCCTTGCATTCCTGGAATAAACCCCATTTGATCATGGTCTATGATCCTTTTAATGTGCTGTTGGATTCTGTTTGCTAGTATTTTGTTGAGGATTTTTGCATCTATGTTCATCAGTGATATTCGCCTGTAGTTTTCTTTCTTTGTGACATCTTTGTCTGGTTTTGGTATCAGGGTAATGGGCCTCGTAGAATGAGTTTGCGAGTGTTCCTCCCTCTGCTATATTTTGGAAGAGTTTGAGAAGGATAGGTGTTAGCTCTTCTCTAAATGTTTGATAGAATTTGCCTGTGAAGCCATCTGGTCCTGGGCTTTTGTTTGTTGAAAGATTTTTGATCACAGCCTCAATTTCAGTGCTTGTGATTGGTCTGTTCACATTTTCTATTTCTTCCTGGTTCAGTCTCGGAAGGTTGTGCATTTCTAAGAATTTGTCCATTTCTTCCAGGTTGTCCATTTTATTGGCATGGAGTTGCTTGTAGTAATCTCTCATGATCCTTTATATTTCTGCAGTGTCAGTTGTTACTTCTCCTTTTTCATTTCTAATTGTATTGATTTGAGTGTTCTCCATTTTTTTCTTAATGAGTCTGACTAATGTTTTATCAATTTTGTTTATCTTCTCAAAGACCCCGCTTTTAGTTTTATTGATCTTTGCTATCATTTCCTTCATTTCTTTTTTTATTTCTGATCTGATCTTTATGATTTCTGCTAACTTCAGGGGTTTTTTTATTCTGCTTTCTCTAACTGCTTTAGGTGTAAGGTTAGGTTGTTTATTTGAGATGTTTCCTGCTTCTTAAGGTAGGATTGTATTGCTATAAACTTCCCTCTTAGAGCTGCTTTTGCTGTATCCCATAGGTTTTGTGTCATAGTGTTTTCATTGTCATTTGTTTCTAGGTATTTTTTGATTTCCTCTTTGATTTCTTCAGTAATCTTTTGGTTTTTAAGTAGTGTATTGTTTAGCCTCCATGTGTTTGTAGTTTTTGCAGATTTTTTCCCTGTAATTGATATCTAGTCTCATAGCGTTTTGGTCGGAAAAGATACTTGATACAATTTCAGATTTCTTAAATTTACCAAGGATTGATTTGTGACCCAAGATATGATCTATCGTGGAAAATGTTCCATGAGCACTTGAGAAGAAAGTGTATTCTGTTGTTTTTGGATGGAATATCCTATAAATATCAACAAGTCCATCTTGTTTAATGTATCATTTAAATCTTGTGTTTCCTTATTTATTTTCACTTTGGATGATCTGTTCATTGGTGGAAGTGGGGTTTTAAAGTCCCCCACTATGATTGTGTTACTGTCGATTTCCCCTTTTATGGCTGTTAGTATTTGCCTTGACATGCTGAATTTTAACGAGTGACAAACCCAAGTGCAGATATCTAGTGACAGTTTCCTATGCAGATATGTTACTCAGGTGAGAGGCTTAGAACAGAAATATTATGAAAAGAAAAGTAAAGCAAATCCAGATGACAACATATATATGTTGGGGAAAAAATAGAAAAAATAAAGCAAAGGACAGAGTTATGTTTGCTGGCTCAAATTTTGAATTTTTACTTTAATAAATCATTATTTAAATACTTATACATGTATGATAGTGAGGCATTCTATCCATTTTTCTGATCTTTGTTATATTGGTATTTAGTAGTAAACAACTTAGGGAAAATAATTGATGGGCTAATAAATTCACTATTGGGACAATATCTGATCTTTAAAATACACACACATATAATTAAATATCTTTTGTAAAATTTTGTCATTATATCAATTAGAATTTGTAACTTCTGATGAGAAAAGTTACTAGTCAGTTACAACAGTCACACAATATTTTAAAATTATTTCATGTAAGAAAATGTAATGGCATTTTCATAGCAAAATGTAAGAAAAAGATGGCAAATATGTTAGCCAGAGCACCATAGTTCCAAAGCTTTCCTTCCTAGGGATACCAAAAACCTGGGTTTCTCTATTGAGCAGGGTCTTTCTTTACAGAAGAAGGGAGTATGGGACTCAGTTAAGAAAGAGTATGTCAACTTAGCCATCTAGATCTGTCAATCAACATGGTGATCAGTAGAGGAAAAAGGCCACAGACACGTCTCTTCAGGTCTTTTATACATAGGTTACAGAAGCTTTATCTCTTTATTGAATCATGGCTATGAATAATTTTTCTGGGAAAATAAGAAGCATTAGTCATAGCCTCCTTAAGCACACATGCTTTAAGTCCTTGATATCACAAGGCAATTTTTCTAGGTTTGGAAGTAGTGACATCTAATTAGAATGTGAAATTAAGTTCAGTAGTGATACTGTACTTGTTTATACATTCAGACTAATTTCAGTAAAGTAAATTTAGCCAGCAGGGATTATTTTCTTTTTCACTACCCATTATAATAAAATTATGAAGGAGATTTAGAGGTTAGATGATCACAAGTTTCTCATCCAACTTCCCTTTGAGAGATTCACTGAAGAGAAGGATCAGAAGGAACAGAAGGATAAAGAGGCAGAAGAAGAGAAAGAAGAGGAAAAAGACAAAGAAGGAGGAGGAGGAGCAGAGGAAGGAGAAGAGGTAAAGGAAGAAGATGAGAGAGAGGAACAGGAAAAAGAAGATGGAGGAGGTGGAGAAAAAGTACTTCAGGAGAGCAAGAGTTCTGACTTCCTTAAAAATCAGCAATACTAATCAATGCTTTGTCAAATCTCAAAGAATTTCCACTAATCAAATAATTTAGTTCTTGAAAATAAACTAGCAAAGCCCCACATATATTCCTACCACAGCGGAAGGGAACATGCACAGGTCAGTAAGCCCTGTAGGCAACCTTCGTCCACTTCACATGCTTTCCCAAAGAGTTTATTTTTTGTGTTTATAGTGAGAGGTCTATGCATGCACCACTTGAATGTATTAATTAGGAGTTACTTTGTGCTTTCATGGAAATAAATCAAGGCTCACCTTGATCTTTTACAAAGAAAATCACTCAAGTGTGAATCAAAGAAAGAAGAAATTAAAAACAAAACAAAACTCAGTAGATTTTAATGGGAGATTAAGTATTTAGTAGGAATATGAAATGAGCTTTGAGGTTGGCATATTATGTAGAGAGAAGTCAAGAGGGTTGATGCAGATAACTCTTCAACAGAGACAACTAAAACCAGGGAGAGGCTTTATGCCAAATTTTCCTCAACCAGTAGCCACGAGCCCAGGCAAATAGTACTGCTTATTCCTAAAGGAAATCAGAGAACCCTAGCACAGTAGCAAAGTCAATTCCCTTGAGAGTTTTATTTTAGATGAGCTAAGAGTCTAAGACCTCTGATGCACCGATTGAAAAGAAACTGCACGTGGCCAGTTGTCTGTAATGAATTGGCACGTTGAGTTGAAGACTATACCTTCAAGGCTGAACACTTCCCAATATTTCCCTACCCATTGCCTTAGAGTCTTTATTTCTATGAAAACTACTAACCCAGGAGGCCCTCTACCACTATGCATCTTACTACACTATCTCCTCCTAAAAGTATGGCTTCTTAGATGTGGCAGCTGGACTCAGGGCATGAAAATTCCTGACAGCAATTTTAGTCTTCTTCAATGCTCAAATTTGGGGGAATCCCATTTTCCCTCTAAGCAAAAGAAGGACATTTTTAGAGTTTGATTAAGGCAGTTCACTCACCAATTTTCTTACCTTATTTTATTATGATTCTCTGATTGGTCGGTGGAAGAAAGGTAGTTCTTTAAAGCATATTCCAAATAAATGCATACTCAGTGAAAGATGACTTCTGGGTCTCTGAATATCACTGTTTTCCTTAACCAGCATTACTCTGTACCAGAATTGGATAACTTATTCAAGTTCACAAAGTTTGTAAGTGGCAGAAATGGCATACCAACTCTGACTTAAAAGCCCAAATCTTCAATTATAACTTCAATTATCTTCCCTACCATAGGACTTAGAATTAGAATTAATTTTAATATATTTGTTTATTTTAAACATTTCTAGAGAAATTATAATTTTACCTCTTTTCCTACTTATGCTTTCCTGATCTTAAGGAAAAGTGTGATAAGAGCTTTTTTGATATTTCCCCCTTTTCTACTACCATCTTAAAAATCTCCACATAGAATACTAAGACTGAGAGAGATTTCAAGTGATATTATTTATAATTATATCCTAAAATATAAGAATTTGTTTTATTTCTTTTAAAAGATTCAAATATAGACACTGAATCGTTTCCTGTTCAACCGAAAGCCCTATTTTTATTATGTAAGTAAATTATATTTGTAAATTTCCTTTTATGCCAATATCAATGCAAAATACCTGGTCAATGCCAAGGTGATCTCAACAATATTATAATCATATGGAAGGCCAACCTTAAGTAAACTTGTGCAGTTTGTTTTAAGTTACCAAGTTCCTTCATTTTACACAACTGTCATAAATTTTCCTAGCAAGTTTCAACTCTCTTTTCTAATCCAACTGAAATTTACTTGTTCAGGCCATCCTGAACTTCCAGCCTTACAGAGGAGTCAACTGTCAAGCCTGAAATGACATCATGGGAAGGTACTAAATGTGCATCATGCCTTGTTGTGTATAGTCGTAGAGACTCATCCTAAGGGATGATTTCAGGTAGACACAAAAGAGTATTGCCATCATGGACATAGGGAATGTTTAGGAGGCAGAGTGAAATGTTGAATGGATAAGTTTTGATAGAGAAATAAAATGAAAAAAAATCCAAAAGGTGAATCACTACTAGAAGTGCAAACATTGGAAGGCCTCAAATTTCAAAGACAGAGCTTGGGGGAAATCATAAGCAGTAAGAAAACGAAGCAATACATCGTTGAAAAAGAAGCTTAGGAAAATAAATAGTTATAAATGTGCTTAAATTGTGATATGGTGGTAAATAGATAGGCTGATGTTTTACTATTACTTGGCGAAGCGAATTATTCTCATCTTACTTTGTTGCGTCTTTTTCCCCCCTCCCTAACTATCTTGTCTTGAACTGCACGCACTGCATTTGATTGTGCTGATTTCTAATCACTGGTTTGATTGCACAAAGAGAGTCATACTTTTTCTTTCTTCTGTCTCTTTTATCACATTTTTCATCAGGAAAAGTGATTAGCTCTCAGGCAAGTACAGAAGCCATACTTCAAAGGCAAGATGAAAGTACTCTTTTTCTGGATTTTTTTTTTTTTTGCTCTAGTTCCCTTATGTGCTCAAAAACCCCAAATCAAGTTGTATTATTTATTAATAAATTTTCATCTCTCACCTGAGGCTTCTGTACTTATTATAAAAACCTGTTCTTAATTATTTTTAATGAAACAAAAGCTTACTGTTGGGTTAAAAAGGTTATTGCCTCTTATTACCATGAAAATGATATTGGAGGAGGAACCAATTAGCACAGTTTTATAGAAATAGCTCCTACATTTTATTGTCTTGTAATTTAGAAAACAATTGTCACACAGAATTTTTTTCTAGTAAACAAAAATGTCTCGACTTGGACAAACTCATTAAGGGTCTGTGAATCATTCAAATAAATTATGTCTCTGTGCTAGAACATCAATAGCAAATGGCTACTCATTGATTCTTTTCCAGTTTGGATCCTACCCAAGCTCTCTATGAAATCTGAAATTATTTCCAGTTTAGCTTTCATGATACTGGATTTTCTTTACTTTTCTTTTTCTTTTTTCATTAATGACAAATGATTATATCTTTGACCCATACATATGATTGTATATGCATTATAAATGTATCTTTTATTGTAAACACAACTGTGTTTGCTCAGACACGGTTGCAGGCTTGAAGGAAGAAGAGACAGATGAAGAGCAAGAAAAGTTAGAAAACAACTCATGAGCCAGGAATGCCTTATAGCCAATTCTTCAGTTTAAATTTTTTACACTTTACTCTTAGCAGTTCAGCCTTTATGCTCACTGATGTGACCATATTTTAGCATCTTATTTATTCATTTCTCAATACAAAAGACATCCCTAAGTGGATTCCCTGATGGAATTGTCTCAGGCCTCTCCCTTTGGATTTGTAAACCACTGTGCAACCAACATTCCTCAAAATTATCGCTGCATTAAGCCATTTCTCTTGCTCGGGAGCCCCTGGTTCCTTGATATTAAGATTTTACACTTTCTTTTGATACCTTTGGATATAATTGTTCCACTAGTACAGAAACCTCCATCTCAAACAAAGATTTGTATTCTAAATGTTGATTTGCAAAATAAGAAATCGGAATTCAGGACACCTTTCCCCTTAAGGTTAAATTTCTAACTGGCAGAACTGTAGCACTAGAGTTTATACTTATTTCTAAGGAAATATATTGTCCAGTGGCTGCGTTTTCAGTGGGTTTGAGCACAGCACTGCAGTTTCCCTTGTTAGTGTGAGAGAAACATTTCCTGGACCAAACTTTGAGGCAGGCTGGAGAAGAGGAAGAGGTGAATCAAGGTCTCTCTGGTGGATTTTCCCACAGAGGGTAACAGGATGAACTGGGGTGAGAAATGAGTGAATATGGTCAGGGACAGTCCTGGTGCAGTAGCTTGGTGGGGAGGTGAGGGGGGAAGAAGGTTAGGCTCCTGATGTAGCACCAGTACTAGAAACAAAGCTATGAATGAAGCTAAGTGTTTTAATAATATCAAGTAAGAAAGGAAAGTAAATCTGTGTGCCAAAGAAAATTTCCTAAAGCCACAGCAAGGATTGACACACATGTAGGGATAGCCCACCCTGGGCATGTTTTTCTGGGGAACTACCTCGATTTCACTGCTATCTGGGGCACCCATTTCTATCCCCCAAGCAATATTCTAAGCTCCCTGAACATCAGCGGATTATATGAGTCTCCTGTTGCTGACCTTTTGCTCCTCTGGTACAAATAAGTTTATTCTGTCTGTCTCTCTTCCATACTTCTATATTTAAGCCTTAAATAGCTCTCCCAGGATGAAGATCTCAGCTATTAAATTGAAAAGTGTCTTGAACCAGAGGAAAGGTTTAAAAAAAAAAAGGATACAGATGTGAATCATCTGGGTAAAGAAAGAAAATTGGAGAACTAAAACAAGAAAAAAAGAGTATGAAGTTGTATAGATGCCACTCATACACCTTCCCTAATGGTTTCAGGAGGTGATGGTGGCAAAATAGAATTACTCTTTCAGGTCTGAGAGTATGCCAGTAACCTGCTTCTTGTTTATGATTTTAAAATCACTTTATCAATTCCTGCTGTAATTTTTATTAGAATTCCAGTGTAAAGCAATGTATTTAATTGTTTTAAGCCACTTGAGTGGAATCTTTAGTTCATTTCAACTCAATAAACCAAAAACCCTTTGTTTTAAAATATATCAGTTTTTTCTCCTAACCATTAGTTAGCCAAAGCAAAACATATACTTAAAAGAGTCAGTGGGTCTCCAGCTCAATGGTTAGAACTTCATCCTTTCTAATTTCTCCCTCATGTTGAAAAAAGGAAAGACTACTGATGTGTCTGTTCACCATCTTCTTTCTTACAGTCTGAAAGTTTAAATCTACACCATCCCCATTCTTTACTTTAAGACAGTAATCGTCTGTGGTAACTATATTAATGACCATCTAGTGTGTTAAAATGAGAAGCCAATTCATTCACTCTTACAAAAAATATGTACTGAACTCTCACTGTGTTTTAGACACTGTGCCAATTAGAAGCACTAAATGTTGAAAATACCTTTGTCTTTAATTATGCAAAAACTATGTACCTTTCACATCAATATTGTAGGATGACAGAGATTTAACTATGTGTTGTTACCTATATTTAATATAAGGTTTGTTAAAATAGATTAAAATGTGCAGGCATATCAGTTGCTTGGGACAGTCATACATTACTGTCTCTGGTTTGAGATAATTTAGTCAATAGTTAATGTATTTATTGTGCATATTCATGTATAATTTGAAACTGATTTTTTTCTGGGAAAATAGAAGACTTTATCAGTTAACTTAATGAAATATCTATATTTTAAAAGGAAGTAAATATGAATTCTAGGATAAGTTAATCTATATTTTAAAATGTACTCACAAGGATTACTTTAATATAATTTTATTATCATCTCCAATATCTAGGGGTTTTTTCTTTTAAAAATAACAAATTACATATTTGTCCTCTGGTCTTTGGAATTTTTGGTATCATAAAAAATAACAAAACATCATCTTATCTCTGCAAATTAGTATCCCTTATTTTTCTGTGCAGAGATGAAGGGAAGATAATTAAAGCATGAGAGTGATCACCATTTAAAAGTGAAAAAGAAAATGTCCTATAGTGTTTTCCCTTCCTTTCCAGCTAATCTCTTAAGCTGAATTCCTTGGCTCCAGTTTGGAGAAACTTTTTATTATTGTCTCCTAAGGGTCAGTCACAGAAGCTATCCCACACCACCTCTCACATCTTTATTCACCTGAATTATGAGCCACACTTAATTTAAAGTAAAATTCTGGAAATTAAAAGAAAACAGTGTTTATTTTTTATTACCCACCACTAAGAATTTAATAGCTTCTAGTTGGAAGGCATCGCGTGTTACTTTGTAGATGGATAATTACAAAAATTATCACTTTGCTTCTGCCCAGAGCTTCCTGATACCTTAATACACTGTGAAGTGAAAATTTTGTAATTGTCACTATTTTAAAAAGGTGGTAATTTAAGTAGTTACCCAGAAGGATCACATGGTCCCGTCAATTGGCAAGATGTGATACCACTGAACACCTGAGGATGAATACAGAGGTTGTCATGGCAACACTGAAATTTGGCGAACTGCTCAAAAAAGCAGAAGTGTTCCTGTGAATCTCAGGAATGCATGATTAATGGTTTCTGCTTGCAGGTCTAACTTATCACTTGGTCAGATTATTGCAACCAAGTGCAGTCAGTTTTTTGCTATACCCTTGGTTCTCCCGTCGTACGGTTTTCAGAGAAACTCTGCTCCTTTTAACCAACTGAAGTTTGCTTCACTCCCTTCATCAGTGTCACTTTGAGTATTTGAAAAATATGTATTGAATACTACCCAGTCAATATCAAGATGGGTTTTAGACTTATAATATGAAAAAAAAGCAATTTGAAAAAATATCTGTAACAGTGTTAACCACAAACAGTGACATCTGGAATGTATTAGGAACATAGGAAGCAATTCCAAAGGTTACTCTAATTGAAAAACAGCTTGCTTGTTTTCCAGTTTTTTTCTCTTTTCTGGGGAATGGGGAAATATAGATGAAACAAAGAATTTTATAGGCTCATAACAATTTAGAGCTGTAACCAAAAGATATCTGTTGCTGAACTACATCTAAGTGAATACATACTTATAAATGAATGTGAAAGGCCTTGAAAAGCAAATATCTAACTTCCTTTCCTCCAAAGCAGAAGAGTAAAATGTTTTGTAGAAATCCAATTACCACGGCAACACAGTCTAGGCACCGTATTCAATAATTTACACCTGTTTCTCGAGTGAAATTTCGAATTCTTTTCTAGAGCTTTTGAGATGTAAATCATGTTGTAATTTCTCATTAAGCTGTTTTTCAAAATCTCTCCAAGTCACCAAGCCTTGAGTGTTAACAGTGAGCTTGGTACTTCTTGATCTGTCCTCAAAAAACATAAACTTGAACAGGATAGTCAGACACATTAATTCCAACAACTTTCATAGTGTACAGGTACTATACTAAACTATAAGTATTTTACTTTATTAGAGTTGATGATTTTTTTGGAGAAGGGAAGAGGCAAGATGCAGGTAAAGAGGGAAATGGGAACATACAGACAAAAACTGAGGCAGTGCCGGAAGCATAAGGTACACAAAAAAGCCTGGTAAAAAGTAAAATTAGGAATTTGAGATTAACAGATACACACTACTAAATACAAAATAAACAACAAGGACCTACTATATAGCACAGGGAACTATATTCAATATCTTGTAATAACCTATAACGAAAAGAATCTGAAAAAGAATATATATATATAAACTGAATAACTTTGCTGTACACCTGAAACATTGTAAATCAACTATACTTCCATTTAAAAAAAAAAAAAAAAAAAAGGTTAAAGGCAGCTGAAGTATAAGACCTGGAAGGGAACTTTCAGAAAATAAGTTTAGGGAGATAGGCTTGAGTTATGTTGTAAAAAGCATTGAATGTTTCAAGAAAGGGTGTGATATAATCATATCTCTAACTCTTGGATCAGTGTGGAAATGGATTGATTCAGAGAAGACCAGAGCTGGGGAAACCAAGCTGAAGAAAGTGAATAGGACAGAACCAAATAGAGATGGAAAGAAGGAACCTTGACTATTACAGTATCAACAAACACTAATATTTTCCAAGGACTTACCATGCATTTTCAAGCCAACTGCTTTTCAAAACATAGCGTCATTTCATCTGCCCTAGGCTCTCCTCAGGCAATATTATAATCCTCTACTGGTAGATGAGGAAACTGAGGCACTGGAAAATTAAAGAACTTCCCATGGTTACACAATTGATCAAGAGATTTTCAATCAAATATGTCTGATTCCAAAGGCACATCTATTGAGACGGAGAAGATAATGAGTTAATAGGGGTTTTTTTTGCAGCAAATCATTTCTCTCCATCTCTGCTTTCCACAAACTTTAGCCCTTTCATTAAATACTTTCATTAAGGTAGAAAAAGTAATGAGTCCTTTGCAATGCTTCTAATTAATTTCACAGGCTAGTAAAGAAACTGTGGTGCAGCTTAATGGAGATTCATTAACAAATATTATGATATTGTATTGATACTATTTCAGAGGCTGAGAAAGATTCCTAGAGTATAATGGGTTTTTTCCTAATTTTATCTTTTCATCTTCAGTACCTAGCACGGTGGGGCAGGGAGACTCACAATAATTTGTTCAATAGAGAGGCTTGGATGTCAACTAGACTAATCTCCTTGTTTTGCAAATGAGGAATCTGAGACCCACTTAATCCTATGACTTGACAAGGCAGGGCACAAAACTCACATCTTCTGACTTCAATGAGCCCAGGATAATTTTTATAAAGAATGAATTTATTTTAATAGACTACCTACAGGAATAGCACAGAACCGACATTACAAATATGTATTTGCACGTATAAGAAGTCAACTAGAAAAGTGTACTCAACAGATGGAATGTGCTATGAAATAAAAAGTCTACAAAAAACATTTAGTTGCCACCAATAAGAAATTTCTTGGTTTTAAAATATCCAAAAGCTGGCATTATGCAGAAAAATTTAACAAATTTATTTATACTTGTTACAACGTGGAATTTCTGAAATTTATTTACTGGAACAGTTTGACTAGCCTTGGTTCTTTATGTCCACATATTTATATTAAAATTCACACACAAGTGAAAATGGAAAAATAAAATAACTTTCTGATATATGATTCTGTGGCCTGTGTTTGCATTACTTATCATACACGTAGGTACCTTCTGGGCCCATTGGGCCACACTGGAAACTACCAATAGGTTTTCGCACCAGGACCCAGAAGGGAAGTCTATCAAACAGCGGACTTCTTATCAGATTTCACGGAGTGCCGTTACCAAACAAGTAATAATAAAATTTCTTCACCCTTCCAGCAAAGGGCGCATGCTCATCGACAGCTTTTGTAAGCTGGTTGTTTCTTGATGTTTCACCACCAGTTGATCTGTGGCAACAAGACATTGTAGCAATGCTATCAAAGTATGGACTCCAAACTGGCTGTGACTGCACACTGTCTATTAAAAGACTGATAATAGATAAGGAACTGGAGCCATGATATAAATCAACTATGTCGTCAAACACACTATTTAGTTCAGCTGCATTGCGCGTGTTGGGAAGGGGCAACACTTTCTCAATGAGGGACCAGTGCATTGATTTTTCATTCTGCAGCAAGCCATCTCATCCTCATCTCTGACCAGGAATTCAGAGAACTCCTTACATTGTCCCTCTTCACCTTCTGATGGAGGTCTGCAAGCTAGATGCAGTATCAACACTAGAAAGCAAAATTAAAGCCCAAGGAGAAATTTTAAATGACTCATTTTCTTGACTGAATTATATATTGTATTATAGTTGGCCTAACATAAGTAAGCATTGCATACTATGGTCTTCGGAATAAAAAATATACACCTTTAGTTTTCCTTTGACTAAGGATGACATTTGACACTTTAAAGTCTAATAAGTTGCTTTCTATTGGCCTCTTATAATTTATTATTTCATCAATATTCATATAGAGAAGAATTGAAAATTAGAGGTGTTCCACAGTTCGTAGAAGCTACCATTAGGTGTGCATGCTAAGATGTTTGGAGGGATTAATTATTATTGAGTGGATATTCATGATTTCCATGCTTAGAATCAGCCCTTAAATTGTATGAGTAAGGGAAAGGAAATTTTGTTGTCAATTTTCTATGGATTTCACCCTTGATGAAAAATAGATTTTTCTTTCTTAATATGGGAAAATGGTATTTTTTAAATATTAAAAATGTTCTACAATGTTCTAGATTGTCACCCTAATGCAAGCCAGTTATAATACAACAGAGATACAAGGCTTTAATGACCCCTGCAAAATAAATTAGACGTATTTGGGCACTTCTTGAGTCTCAAACATATTTGTTTTAGTTTTTGCTTTTCTTGTCAAAAAGCAATTTAAAAAGTGGAGTCAACGTAGTATAAATATTTTGCTTTCACATCAATTTCAAAGATAAAAGGGGTAGTTTAATGGAGTGTGAGAAACAGCATCAGTTTTATAAAGACTTTTATTATCACTGTGGAAGCTTTCAAGGACATTCCCTTTTAAAAAGAATGCAATATAAGAATAAATTTTAGACTCTAATTCTTCTATTGTTTTAAGACTATTGTGCTGCCATGTTTGCACACTGTTCTAGATTAATCAATCGTCTCATAGGACTATAAAATTAAAGCAGAATACCAGCACCATTTCAGGACTAAGCAAGAGCATCATGAAGTGCCAGCATATTACACTTGTGATTGTTCAGGTAAAACCAGATCTCCCTAACAAGACATGGGGTTACAAATTCATTAGAATGTTTCTCATGGACTTTCTCATCCTTTCAATCAAATGTTAAATGATTTCAAAGCCTGAGTGATATTAATTAGAGATATATATTGTATGCCATCTCCTAAAAATACAACCTTATTTGAAATAGTGTTTCATACAGTTGGTTGCAGACTTCCCAGTAAATGAGTTACACAGATTCTATCAGAGTTTTAAGATCAACTACAATAATTAAATACACATTTGAGCACATTTGAGCACAAGGACTATGCACACCACCGTAGAAAACATTAGCCAAAACATCTGTTAATGATGAAAATCAGCAATCTTATCTGTCTATAGATAATAAAGTTTCTGAAAAATTCCTCCAATTAACAGCTGTTACAAATTATTTTATCTTTCGCATGTTGCACTATTTTGAAATTTAAAAAAAATTAAGATGAGCTTTTAATTGAGAAAAATAACAGTTTTAATAATGTCACACATAGGTAGATGTTGGTGATACTGCTTACAAAAAATAGGAAGGATCAGCATTTCAAGAGACATTTTTTACTGTTTTATTTCACTTTAATGAGGTTTTAGTTACAAAATTTTTTTTTATAAGTTTTGCTTTTCTTGTCAAGTCTAAGAACACTGCCTAGTCCTAGATTCTGGATATTTTGGTCAATGTGTTTTCCTAAAAATTTTATAGTTTTACATTTTACATTTAAGTCTACGATCCATTTTGAGTTTGTTTTTTTTTAAATAAGCTGTGAGATTTTAGTCGAGGTTTGTTTTTTGCCTATGGTTTTCCTATAGTTATTCCAGTGCTATTTCTTCAACTGGCTGTCTCTCCTCCACTGAATTGCTTTTGCACCTTTGTCAAAAATCATTTGAATCAATGTGGGCCTTTTTTATGTGTTCTCCATTTTGTACCATCTATCTATGTGTTTATCTCTTCACCAATATCACAATGTCTTGATTACTGTAGATACCTGGTGAGACTTAATAGAATTATTCCCTGAGCTTTCTTCTTTGTCAAGGTTGTTTCAGCTATTCCATGACCTAAGCATTTTGGTATAAATTTCAGAATAAGTTTGTCTACATGAACAAAAAGATTTTGTGGGAATTGTGATAGGAATTGCATTAAACCTATAAAAAATTTGAGAGAATTGACATCTTTACTACACTGAATGTTCTAATTCATGAACACAGTGTGTCACTCCATTCATTTAGGTCTTCAGTTTCTTTCAACAACCTGGTAATTTTCGTCTTACAGACCCTGTATAATGTTTTATAAAACGTATGTCTCAATCCAAGTTACCAGCTAATAGGGACTAATTCTATAATTACATCAATCATATAGATCGTTCTTACATTTGCACTTGTGTATCTCTTTTTTTAATTGAAATACAGTTGATGACAATACTATGTTCATTTCAGGTACACTACATAATGATTTGACATTTGCATACGTTACGAAATGATCACCATAATAAGTCTAGTAATCATCTGTCCCCAGTTATTACAGTATTATTGACCAGATTCCTTATGCTGTATATTTCATCCCTGTGACATTTATTATATAACTGGAGGTTTGTACCTCTTAATCTCCTTCACCTACTTTCCCCAACCCCCTACGCTCTCCCCTCTGGCAACCACCCATTTGTTCTCTGTATCTATGAGCGTGTTTTCATTTTGCTTGTTTGCATTTTTTTAGATTAACATCACTTTATAATCTATTTGGAAATCTAAAACTCTATTTGTTTCTGAGATACTCTCTCTTTTTTGTACTGACAAATTCATTCTATATGGTATATTATTCTCAAAAGCTTTACATATGCTAGGTTCAACTGTAAGAGATGTTTTCTAAATTCATCTTTTTTTTTTTTTCGGTACGCGGGCCTCTCACTGTTGTGGCCTCTCCCGCTGCAGAGCACAGGCTCCGGACGTGCAGGCCCAGCGGCCATGGCTCACGGGCCCAGTTGCTCCGCAGGACGTGGGATCCTCCCGTACCGGGGCACAAACCCGTGTCCCCTGCATCGGCAGGCGGACTCTCAACCACTGCGCCACCAGGGAAGCCGCTAAATTCATCTTTTGATAACCTGAGTTACCTTAAACAGATGAGGTTGCCAAGCATGATTGTCTAGCATTGAGTGTTTAAAGAATTAGCCAAATGACGTACTATGGCTTTAACAAGATGTCATAAATTTATAAAAATCATAACTCACAGAGTATAAACACAAAAGAGTCATTTCTTATAGATCTGATATTTACTTATTTAATCAATAAATTAATGGAGAATGGTATAGTCTGCATATTGCTTCTAGCTACTACCAATGTCAGCTAAGCCCCTCTAAAAGGCATATATTAGTATACACATGCTCAGTTTTTGTATTAATATTATGAACACTACATTTTGCTTCCCATTTTAAGTCAAGTCTCATCAGCACATGAATTTGACATTTCAGACTCTCTAGTTTCTTCCACTGATGTTTACTTCCTTTCATTTCAGTGAGCAGCAAGAAATATTTGAATTATCTTTATTTTTGAACTACACTATATGTTCTAAGCCTGATTATTCCAAATTTTTCTGGTGACATTTTCAAAGTCTTCTTTTCTTTCTAGAAACATTTTGTCGATAAATAACCTACTTCACTTGCTTCCTGAGTTTAAGCCTCTTTCATTTCTACTTAATTCAAATTAAGTAAATTAATTGAATATTAGTGTTCAAACATTTATTTGATTCCTCTATTATGATCTCATTGGAACAGGGAGGGATAAATTGAAAGATTGGGATTGACACATACACACTACTGTATATAAAATAGATAACTAGTAAGGACCTACTGCATAGCACAAGGAGCTCTACTCAATACCCTGTAAAGGCCTATATGGGAAAAGAATATAAAAAAGAGTGAATATATGTATACATATAACATATGCACTATGCTGTACACCTGAAACTAACACAATGTTGTAAATCAACTATACCCCAATAAAAGTTAAAAAGAAAAAAAGAGAGGGAAAAAAAGCAGTAGATTCTATAAACTATATTGGTCCTTGTCACAGGCAACAAACATTTGTCAAGATATGATTAAAGATATATGTACCCCCCTAAAAAATAATAATGACTTCATTTCCTGTACGAGTTTTAATATAAATATTACTTATTCATTGATGACCCACTATGGATTCTATAAGTATACAAAGAAGTGCATAATCATACCCCTAATTTTTAAAATTTTTTATTTGTTATACTCCTCAGAAATAACATTAGTCTTATACTTCATATAAGATTATGCATATACATATAATCTTATACTTCTGTCTTAGAATCATATCATTGGGCAGGGAAAAGTCAAATAACGTTTAGAGACCGTATATAATCAGAATAAAATACATGTCACCAGTTGTGCCCTGTACAATGACAGTTGGCCAAAAGGCTGCTAGAAGCTGAAATTCAGCTCGTGTACCTGCCAAACCATATGTTTTAGTTGCATCTGCCAAAAGGAGCACTGTTTTCACAAAGGTTTAATATAGGCAAATAGTTGCCCTGTGTGGCATATGAGAGGTGATGGTGGTCTCTAAGTTTCCTTCCAGCTTTAAAATTCTAAAGAAGTTCCAAGGAGGCAGACATGATCAGGCACTAAGGTGTTGGAACAAGCTTCATGTGCCACGTAGAACTTAAACTGGGTCTTGAAGAATTGGTAGAATTTGACTGAAAAGATCAGGCAGAAAATTGCTAGTGAAAGAAAAATAAACTTTTAATACACAAAGGTGAGAATGTATGTACTGTATTTTAGGAAAAGAATTACTGCTAGGAATCTGTAAATCCATAATCAGATAACTATTTTCTCAATAAATAAATTCTAAATGTAGGGGTGAAACAGACTTTGAAGAATAAATTGGACTCTCATATGTGTAGATTAGGAGACAGGAAAGTAAACAGAAAAATCTTAGAAATTACTGAAAAGCTGGACCATGCCCAAATGGTAGCAAGCAATGCAACTGAGGTGACTAAAATAGCAGACAATTAAAATAAAGACTTTTTGAAATTCTGAATCAATAGAAACACTACTTCTTTCACAGGTCTTCAGCAGTTCAATGCTTCTGTTGTGTAAAAAGAAATATATAGATCTTCCCATCTGCTAAGCCTCCACGGTTGATGAAATGTTTTCATCACTGATATTGTGAAGAAATGGTCACACACACACACACACACACACACATCAGCTATTATGGCATTTCTTTCTCAAACACAGTTGATCATTTCCAAAAAAAAAATTATGAGCATATTGCCTACCGTGTTTGGCAACAATCCACAAGACTAATACCATTTTATGCCTCAGGGTGTTTGCTAATATAAAACATTTTTCAGGGTAGGAACAATTTGAGAAACCAGTGTTCCTTAGCTCATCACTGGAAATGGTAATTAGCACATCAGTAAATTACCTGTAGAACTTTATTTCCATGAACAAGAAAATAATGTTATCTCACTCAGTGCAGCAGGCTGATGTGAATTATGACTTTCAGAAAAAAGAAGCCTTATGATTATCCACCAAAGGTGCAAACTCTTGATGGTGATGTTGCTGTTCCAGCAACTTGTTACTCTGAAGTACAGAATAATGTTCATAGAATATTCTCAAGTCCCTAAAATTGCTTGAACACAAGTATGTCCTGCTCCATTTCCTTCCCTCTGAGATCAGAGTGCTGAATATTTCACTATTTCCTTTTGTTTAGTTGGTATCCTTAAATTCTCCAAGAAAGCCTCTTCAAACGTATTTATGGAAGATTGCTATTGTACAATAAATTAATTTTACCAATTAAAATTTCAGGAAGAAAGCTAGTCAAAATGTTCATGAAATGATATGGGATATAGATATAATATATACATATACATATAATTGCCATCTGCACGGTATTTACACATCACTTTAAATCTCAAAGTAGCTTTAAAAATTAAAAAAATCTACCTGTTCTTTTACTTTTCAGTAATAATTTTATTCTTTTATTATTAAGCAGTTTACAGAAAAGAGATTTTTTTTTCTGTTTTTCTGCTGAAAATTACTAAAGAGAGAATAGATCTTATCAGAGTGCTTTAAGTTACCCATTTAGGAATCTAAAAATCATGTAACTAATTGCTTTGCAAAAAAGAAATCATGAAATAATAGGATTAAAGTACTGAGTTGGGACCTTAGAAGTAATATAATTTTTAAAAACTACCATGTTTAAATCCATTCTACATGGATCCCAGCAAGTTGTTTACCCTATATTTCAATAACTCCATTCACAGAAAACTGACTACCTTCAATACAATATGTTCTGTCTTTACAGATTCTTTACATCCTCCAAAGGCTTAATTTACTGCTCCATGGATGGGACTTAGCCTCTAGCTTGCAGATCTTTAACATTTACCTCTGGACAAGGTTTAGGAAAGCAAGACTTTCTTTAGCAAGACTTCTAGAGACTGAGTCCTGTCACTGAGACTCAGTCCACATAATTGAAATCCAACCTTCTACTGTAGAAGGACATGTCTGCTACCTCCTGTGGATATAACCGATCTTCTACTGAGAAGAGAGAATCCTATTCTGCCTTTTAGTTGCTGAATGATCTTGGACAAGGTATTTCATATAACTAAGCCTCTATTTCCCCATCTATAAAATGGGGCTTGGAATAACTATTTCACAAGGTTATTATGAGGATTAAATGAGACAATGCCTTTAAGTTTTTAATGCATTTCCTAGAATATAATATATACCCATAAGCATTAGTTAATATTAATTCACCATCTCAGACAAATTTCTTTCCTTCTATAATATTTTCATACATAAATATGTGTATAATGGCCAAGAATAAATAACCATGTATTCAGGATATAATACACAAAATTTTGTAAACAATGTCTGTCTGTAAATGTTAGCACATAAATGCAAATAAACACTTATCTGGCTTCAACAGCAGATGGATTTAGGTAAGCAGAATACAGCTAAATGACTGGGCTTGTGTCCATTTTACCAATACATTTTATAATATGCTGTCTATATTTTAATTGCAACACCTGCTACTAATTTCTGAAAAGAAAATTTTTGTTTTATACTTTAATTAGGTTAGCTGGATAAATATTGCTATGTCACTACCCATTACATATTCTACAGTTATTTAGTTTTTCTGCAAAATATTTTCATTTTAAGTTCAGTAGTGAAATTTAACTCATAAATTCTATAAAGCATCCTACTAGATGCGTGGTTAGTTAGTCTGTGTGACAATATTAAGATAAGAAGTCATTACCCTGCCCTAAAACTCAGGAGATATTGAGGCAAAGGAGACTAATTAGAAAGGTTTTGCAATAATTACTACAAGAATAGGGATGAACTAAGGAAAGATGAGCTGAAGGGAAAAGAGAGATACTAATGAGAAAATGTTGCTAAGATAAGCCAAGAGCATTTGCAAATCAACTGGGTGTGGAGAATGAGGAAGAATGAGGAATGAAAATGTTTTCCTTCTTTTCTAATCCAAAACCACTGAGCTAGCAAACCTTGTCAAGTCTATCCCCACAACTCTGAAATTAGAGATAAAATAAGAATGTAATCCTTTTAGGTTAGACAAACCTGAGCTTGAGTCTCAGTTCTACCATTTGTGATCAACATGACTGTGGGAAAACTTGTTACTTTCCTTGACATTTGATTTTGTTGATGGTGAAATAGTGATGATAACTGTATTTGGTTATCTCTATTATGCAATTCATTTGAAGCTCAAATGAAAATATGCAAAAAGACCCCTTGGGTTTTATAGGAAGATGGTAATGTCATTGACCACTGTAGTTATTCAGAGGTAGAAAAGCAGATTCCTGGCAAACTTTGAGGAAGGTGGGGAGTTCAGATCATAACATGTTATATTTAAGAAAGTAGCAGGATATAAAGGTGTAAATATCTAAAAGCCCATTTGGAGATAGCCTTGGGACTCAGGAAAACAGTCATGGTTAAACACAGAAAGAAAAATACAAAAACAAGCAAACAAAATGATTTAAGAATCATCTATGTACCACTGACAATTGAAAGAATGAGAGTATATGAGGTCAAAAAGTTTAAAGGATTTGTCTCATATTTAAAAAGGAGAATACATAGGTCTAGACAGAATATGTAAAAAAATAAAAAATAAGAATAAAAAGAATAATGCAGACTATTTCTTCACTCATACACTTTTTCATTCATTCATCAATTTAAAAAAAACTATTGAACACCTACTATTTGCTAAATAGAGATTTAAGCCCTGACTTCACAAACATGATTGAGACACATTCTTCATCCTCAAGAAGCTCATCGTTTTTTTTAAAAAAAGGAAAAAAATGTTTATTAAAGTTTATTGCACACAAGAAAATATAAGTGTGTAAAAATGTACCAATCCTTACCCCAGATTTTTTTTTAATTGAAGTACAGTTGATTTATAATGACGTGTTAATTTCTGCTGTACAGCAAAGTGATTCAGTTATACATATGTATACATTCTTTTTTTTAAGTATTCTTTTCCATTATGGTTTATCATAGGATACTGAATATGGTTCTCTGTGCTATGCAGTAGGACCTTGTAGTTTATCCAAGAAGTTCATCTTTTAAAGGTGGAATCACACTAGAGCACAAATAATTTTTATTCCATAACAGATAATAAGGCATTGAGGCTCTGCTCCTGAAGATTTCTTAGGGCAAGGGAGCTCATCAAGAAAGTTTCATAAAGTTAAGCTGATGCTTGGGGAATTGAGGAATAATTAGGCAGATAAAGAGGTAAAAGGCATTCACAGAAGGTGGATTAATTCCTGCACACACACACACACACCCACACACTCACATACCCACACAGGGACATACAAGCCCATGAGGTGTTCATGAAACAACAAACCGTGCAACATGGCTGGAGAGTCCAGGGCTGGTGAGGGAGGAAACTAGAGGCAGGGAAAGCGCAGATCATGAATGGCAGATTCTCAAGGAATTTGGTTGCTTTTTTTCTGTACCTGATGAGAATCCATTAGAGAAAAGTGGATGCAGATAAATTAAATTCTATATTTTTAACAAAACAATTAACTTCACCAGAATTCACCACGGCAACAAATAATCCATGTCATGAAAAAGATGAGCTGAAATGATTTTGACAACTAATGGAATATTTTGTGTCAAAGAAAAGAACCCTATGAGTCTGCGGCAGATTGCAAAAATGGCAAATCAGTGACTCCCATCAGAAAGTGAAGCCTATCCTCCACCCCTGGAATCTGGAATGCCCTTGTTACTTTTACATTGGGCATTGAATGTGGAGGAAACAGTTTCATGTGAATGCCAAACCGGTCCCTTTTGCATGCTTCCACCGTCTCTAGGAAGTCTGCTACCACCATGTGAGCAAGTCCTGGCTGGCCTGCTGGTGGGTAACAGACATGTGGAGCAGACATGAGCTGAAGCCACCTTAGACAATTAGCCTCCAGTTGACCTAGCCACTGACCACAGTGAGTCACATGGAGGAGTCCAGCCAAGACCAACCAGACTACCCAGCTACACCCAGCCCAAATTGCTGATGCACAGAATCATTGACAAAATAAAGGATGTTACTTTAAGCCACTAAATCTTAAAGTAATTTGTCACACAACAAAGAAAACTGAGACACAGTCAGCAAATGCAACGCTTTCATAAAAAATTTCTTCATTTATTGGTCTTTCTGTAACAAAGTTGAGCCACACCACTTGGTAGTTGATCATTCATGTTCAGTTAGCTATCCATATACACAATGTAATAAAAGTAATTAAGTTAGATTCCAGTCATTCGAAATGATATCATTCAAACAAGGACTGGGGCTTTTTTGATTTGGTCTAAGAAAAAGGTTTGCTACAGCCAATGAATAATATAAATAGGACTTGAGAGAGAGAATTTATCCTACTTACTAAAATAAATTGTTTTCAAGTACTTAGAACTTTTATTAACATAAAATAACAGAAAAACTAATGGACCAAGTCAAATCATTTTTAACTTCATGCCAGTTCATTAGCTTAGAATGTTACAATGTGTACAATAAAGCAGTAGAAGTGCAGTTGAAAAGAATATTGTTTTTCTTATTTTGTTGATTCAAGTGGATTTTCCTCTCATCTGGTGTTACATTAGTGAAATGTTTCTGATATTTGCCAATCAATAATTCTCCACTGATAGGTAGTCATCTACATATTTTATACTTATGATAATCTCTCTATCTATATACCCAAAAATCTGTCTGTCTCCTTATTTGTGTCTTAGCCCCATGCATTTTTTAGACTAAATATTCTAACGCTTGTCTCCCAACATCAAACCCATGATTTGAGTTCACATTTCTGTGACCATATTCTTTCATCTAACCTATTAAAAAGGAAAGTATTCTGGTCAAATTATGGACAGTAAAATCTAGATAAAGAAGAAAGTAAATATGGAAGGGAGATTTTTTGAATACGTGAACTTTGAACAGGACACTTTATAATATAAAGACCGAGTTGTATTGTTTTAAATCATTCATACCTTCTTATAGCATACCCTCCATAGCAATGTCTGAAAACTATTTTGCTGCACCTTCTACTACACCACAAATCATCATTGTTAAAAGTATTGCCAATTCCTTAAGTAAAGTCTGGTACT